>NW_027590493.1:182500-185000 GCF_964213995.1 Mustelus asterias
ATGACAGAAGACAGAGGGTGGTTGTAGAGGGTTGTTTTTTTGGTCAAACTGGAGGCCTGTGACCAGCGGGGTGCCTCAGGGATCGGTGCTGGGTCCACTGTTATTGGTCATCTATATTAATGATTTGGATGGGAATTTAGGAGGCATGGTTTGTAAGTTTGCAGTTGACACCAAGATTTGTGGCATAGTGGACAGTGAAGAAGGTTATCTCGGGTTGCAATGGGATCTTGATCAATTGGGCCAGTGGGTTGTTGAATGGCAGATGGAGTTTAATTTAGATAAATGCGAGGTGATACATTTTGGTGGATCGAACCAACACAGGACTTACTCAGTTAATGGTAGGGTGTTGCTGAGAGTTACAGAACAAAGAGATCTCGGGGGTACAGATTGACAGCTCCTTGAAAGTGGAGTCACAGGTGGATAGAGTGGTGAAGAAGGCATTCCACATGCTTGGTTTCATTGGTCAGAACATGGAATAGAGGAGTTGGGACGTCTTGTTGAAGTTGTACAAGACATTGGTAAGACCACACTTGGAATGCTGTGTATTGTTCTGGTCACCCTTATAAAAAGATTATTAAGCAAGAAAGTGTGCAGAAAAGAATGACTGGGATGCTATGGGGTCCTGATGGTTTGAGTTATAATGAGAGGCTGGATACTCTGGGACTTTTTTTCCCTTGAGTTGGCTTAGTGGTGTTCTTATAGAGGTCTCTAAAATAATGAGGGCATGGATACAGCAGCTTTACAGAACCTTAGTTAGGCCGCACTTGGAATATAGTGTTCAATTCTGATCGACACACGACCAGAAAGATGTGGAGAATTTGGAGAGGGTTCAGAAAAGATTTACCAGGATGTTGCCTGGTATGGAGGGCATTAGCTCTGAGGAGAGATTGGAGAAACTTGGTTTGTTCTCACTGGAACGACGGAGGTTGAGGGGCGACCTGATAGAATTCAACAAGATTATGAGAGGCATGGACAGAGTGGATAGTCAGGAGCTTTTTCCCAGGGTTGAAGAGTCAATTACTAGGGGGCACAGGTTTAAGGTGCGAGGGACAAGGTTTAAAGGAGATGTACGAGGCAGGTTTTTTACACAGAGGGTGGTGGGTGCCTGGAACTCGCTGCCGGGGGAGGGAGTGGAAGCAGATACGACAGTGAGTTTTACGGAACGTCTGGACAAATACATGAATAGGATGGGAATAGAGGGATACGGTCCCCGGAAGGGTAGGGGGTCTTAGTTCAGTCGGGCAGCATGGTTGGTGCAGGCATGGAGGGCCGAAGGGACTGTTCCTGTGCTGTAATTCCTGTCCCCATCAAACACTTCCAGGACAGGTACAGCACAGGGTTAGGTACAGAGTAAAGCTCCCTCGACACTGTCCCCATTAAGCACTCGCAGGACAGGGACAGCACGGGTTTAGATCCAGAGTGAAGCTCCCTCTACACTGTCCCCATCAAACACTCCCAGGACAGGGACAGCACGGGTTTAGATCCAGAGTGAAGCTCCCTCTACACTGTCCCCATCAAACACTCCCAGGACAGGTACAACACAGGGTTAGATACAGAGTAAAGCTCCCTCTGCACTATCCCCATCAAACACTCGCAGGACAGGTACAGCACGGGGTTAGATACAGAGTAAAGCTCCCTCTACACTGTCCCCATCAAACACTCCCAGGACAGTTACAGCACGGGGTTAGATACAGACTAAAGCTCCCTCTACACTGTCCCCATCAAACACTCCCAGGACAGGTACAGCACGGGGTTAGATACAGAGTAAAGCTCCCTCTACACTGTCCGCATCAAACACTCCCAGGACAGGTACAGCACGGGGTTCGATACAGAGTAAAGCTTCCTCTACATTTTGCACCATCATTGTGTGTGTGTGCGAGAGAGTGTGAGTGTGTGAGAGAGAGTGTGTGTGTGTGAGAGAGTGTGAGTGTGCGAGAGAGAGAGTGCGAGAGTGAGTGTGTGCGAGAGTGAGTGTGTGCGAGAGAGAGTGTGTGCGAGAGAGAGTGTGTGCGAGAGAGTGTGTGTGCGAGAGAGTGTGTGTGCGAGAGAGAGTGTGTGCGAGAGAGCGTGTGTGCGAGAGAGAGTGTGTGCGAGAGAGAGTGTGTGCGAGAGAGCGTGTGTGCGAGAGAGAGTGTGTGCGAGAGAGATTGTGTGCGAGAGAGTGTGTGCGAAAGTGTGTGTATGAGAGAGAGTGTGTGTATGTGAGAGCGTGTGTGAGAGAGTGTGTGCGAGAGAGTGTGTGCGTGTGAGAGAGAGAGTGTGTGCGAGAGAGCGTGTGCGTGAGAGAGAGAGTGTGTGCGTGAGAGAGAGTGTGTGCGTGAGAGAGAGTGTGTGCGTGACAGAGAGAGAGAGAGTGTGTGTGAGAGACAGTGTGTGCGAGAGTGAGAGTGTGTGTCTGAGAGAGAGTGTGCGTGTGCGAGAGAGAGTGTGTGTGAGAGACAGTGTGTGCGAGAGTGAGAGTGTGTGTGTGAGAGAGAGTGTGCGTGTGAGAGAGAGTGTG
>NW_027590493.1:190000-195000 GCF_964213995.1 Mustelus asterias
ACGGGGTTAGATACAGAGTAAACCTCCCTCTACACTGTCCCCATCAAACACTCCCAGGACAGGTACAGCACGGGGTTAGATACAGAGTAAAGCTCCCTCTACACTGTTCCCATCGAACATCCCCAGGACAGGTACAGCACGGGGTTAGATACAGATAAAGCTCCCTCTACACTGTCACTATCAAATAACTATCAAATCTCCACATCATGACGATCAAATATTCCAATGACAGATACAGCATGGGGATAGATACAGGGAAAAGCTGCCACACATCAAACACACCCAGGACAGGTACAGCATCGGGTGAGATACAGCGTAAATCTCCCTCCACATTGTGTGTGTGAGAGAGAATGTGTGTGTGTGAGAGGGAATATGAGTTTGTGTGTGTGTGTGAGAGGGAGAGTGTGAGAAAGAGAGACAATGTGTGATGGAGACAGCGTGCGTCTGAGAGAAAGTGTGTGTGTGTGTGAGAGAGAGTGTGTGTGTGAGAGAGGGTGTGTGTGAGAGAGAGAGAGTGTGTGTGTGTGAGAGAGTGTGTGTGTGAGAGAGAGAGTATGTGTGTGTCTGAGAGTGTGAGAGAGTGTATGTGTGAGAGAGAGAGAACGTGTGTGTGTGTGAGAGAGAGAGAGTGTGTGTGTCTGAAAGTGTGAGAGAGTGTGTGTGTGAGATAGTATGTGTGTGCCTGAGAGTGTGAGAGTGTGTGTGTGTGAGAGAGAGTGCGTGTGTGTGAGAGAGAGTGTGTGTGTGTGTGAGATAGTATGTGTGTCTGAGTGTGTGAGAGAGTGTGTGTGTGTGAGAGAGAGAGCGTGTGTGTGTGTGTGAGATTATGTGTGTGTCTAAGAGTGTGTAAGAGAGAGTGTGTGTGTGAGCTGATCTTTTTCTACAGTCTATCGGTAACTGCAACACGATATTCTGCACCCTTTCCTCTCCTTCTCCCTGTGTACTCTATGTACGGAATGTTTTGTCTGTATAGCGCACAAGAAACAATACTTTTCACTGCATCCCAACACAAATCAATCAAATCAAATCAAATTAACACGGTGAAGTTTGGACCCTGTGGGGTGACAGTTGTCTGAATACAGATTCTATCTTATTGTAACATTCAGGTACCACGTGTACTGAGCTCACCAGCGTTCTGTCTGTATTGTGTGAATCCAGTCTTGAAATATCCACTCATGTTGCTAATTCTGCCAAGACAGAAACAGAAAGAGTGTTTGAATTCTCCGTGATTAGACCCCTTAACGATAAACAACATGGTGGATGAGAGGGATAGAGAGGGAGAGGGAGAGAGAGAGAGGAAGAGAGAGAGATGGAGCGATACAGAGTAACAGAGAGATAGGGAGAGGGAGCAATGCAGAGAGTAACAGTTAGACAGTGAGGAATAGAGATTAATTCAGATGGATGGTGAGTGACAGGGGAGTCCGAGACGCTACATAAGCAAGGTAAAGATTTGAAAATGGAGGAGTGTTTCTTACCCACTTTTAAAAGACAATCCACACTCACACCAGTCACATTTCACACTCTCTGCTCAGTCCTGTGTTTTGGGGGTGTTGAGTGTGGGATCAGTGTTTGCTTTTCTCAAACCGCACTGATATTCCCAACAAGGGCAAGACGTTTCAGTGTTTAAACATGTAAACTTTTAAAAACAAAAGCAGACAGGATTTGGTTAAATCTCACGGGATCCAGGGTGAGGTAGCCAAATGGATATAAAATAGGCTGGATGACAGAAGACAGAGGGTGGTTGTAGAGGGTTGTTTTTTTGGTCAAACTGGAGGCCTGTGACCAGCGGGGTGCCTCAGGGATCGGTGCTGGGTCCACTGTTATTTGTCATTTATATTAATGATTTGGATGAGAATTTAGGAGGCATGGTTTGTAAGTTTGCAGTTGACACCAGGATTTGTGGCATAGTGGACAGTGAAGAAGGTTATCTCGGGTTGCAATGGGATCTTGATCAATTGGCCCAGTGGGCTGTTGAATGGCAGATGGAGTTTAATTTAGATAAATGCAAGGTGATACATTTTGGTGGATCGAACCAACACAGGACTTACTCAGTTAATGGTAGGGTGTTGGTGAGAGTTACAGAACAAAGAGATCTCGGGGGTACAGATTGATAGCTCCTTGAAAGTGGAGTCACAGGTGGATAGAGTGGTGAAGAAGGCATTCCACATGCTTGGTTTCATTGGTCAGAACATTGAACACAGGAGTTGGGACGTCTTGTTGAAGTTGTACAAGACATTGGTAAGACCACACTTGGAATGCTGTGTATTGTTCTGGTAACCCTTATAGAAAGGAGATTATTAAGCTAGAAAGTGTGCAGAAAAGAATTACTCGGATGCTATGGGGTCCTGATGGTTTGAGTTATAATGAGAGGCTGGATACTCTGGGACTTTTTTCCCCTTGAGTTGGCTTAGTGGTGTTCTTCTAGAGGTCTCTCAAATAATGAGGGCATGGATACAGCAGCTTTATAGAACCTTAGTTAGGCCGCACTTGGAATATAGTGTTCAATTCTGATCGACACACTATCAGAAAGATGTGGAGAATTTGGAGAGGGTTCAGAAAAGATTTACCAGGATGTTGCCTGGTATGGAGGGCATTAGCTCTGAGGAGAGATTGGAGAAACTTGCTTTGTTCTCACTGGAACGACGGAGGTTGAGCGGCGACCTGATAGAATTCTACAAGATTATGAGGGGCATGGACAGAGTGGATAGTCAGAAGCTTTTTACCAGGGTGGAAGATTCAAAATCTAGGGGGCATAGGTTTAAGGTGTGAGGGGCAAGGTTTAAAGGAGATGTACAAGGCAAGTTTTTTTACACAGAGGGTGGTGGGTGCCTGGAACTCGCTGTCGGGGGAGGGAGTGGAAGCAGATACGATAGTGAGTTTTACGGAACGTCTGGACAAGTACATGAATAGGATGGGAATAGAGGGATATGGTCCCCGGAAGGGTAGGGGGTTTTAGTTCAGTCGGGCAGCATGGTTGGTGCAGGCTTGGAGGGCCGAAGGGACTGTTCCTGTGCTGTAATTCTCTTTGTTCTTTGAGAAGCTCGTCAACATCTTTTCCAAAAGGGAGGGGAGTCTAAAACTAGAAGACACAGGTTTAAGGTGAGAGGGAGAGGGTCCAGAGGGCAATTCTTTTCACACATAGGGTGGTGAGGGATTGGAACAAGCTGCCAGAGGTCGGAGTAGAAGCGGACACAATTTTATATTTTAAAAAGCATTTAGACAGTTATTCTGGTAAGATTGGTATGGAGGGATTTGGGCCAAACGCAAGGCATTTGATACGAGCTTTATGGTTAAAAACTGGGTGGCAGGGAAAAGTTGGGCCAAAGGGCCCATTTGTATCTGAGCTCTGTTTTCTGCCCGGAAACCATTTCTCAATCCATCCCAGTATTTTCCAAATTTGTGGATTGGACACAGTAAATTGCCGTTTCCTGTCCAAAGCTGTGTTGGTTCGGTGGATTAAGGCAAATGTGTGGGGTTACGGGGATAGGGCTGGGTCAAGGGCCTTGGTAAGATACTGTGTCAGAGAGTCAGTACAGACTCGATGGGCTGAATGGTCTCCTTCTGCACTGCAGGGATTCTGTGACTCTACTATTAAGATCCCTTTGTCATTTGAAGCTTCCAGCTAAAATGCTGACAATGCTGCCTATTTCTGTGCACTTTGGCAAACGTTCTGTCTCATCACCGGGCGACACGGTGGCACAGTGGTTAGCACTGCTGACTCACAGCGCCAGGGATCTGGGTTCGATTCCCCGCCTCGAGTGACTGTCTGTGTGGAGTTTGCACGTTTGCTAAATTGCCCCTTAGTGTCAGGGGGATTCGGGCCTGGGTGGGATTATTGTCGGGGCAGGCTTGTTGGGCTGAATGGCCTCATTCTGCAGTGTAGGAATTCTATGACTCTTGGATCTTAAATGGCTGATAAATAGTGAAACTGAGACACAAACTGGGGCTTGGCAGCAGCAGACAGAATGGGAATCATTGCATCCTGCAGAGATTTTTATTACAGAATCAATTTCAGAAAATTTACAACTCAAAATTCACAACAGCAAAGTGTGGGATTGCAAACTTGGAATGATTAGCCCAGGACTAAAGTTTAAAAGCTACAGATTGACATTCAGAAACAAGAGATGGCCTCACATCTTCAATTCTGTGATTGTCTGCCATCTCCTGCTCTGAATATTACAAACTCTCTGCCCCCTTCATGCGTCTGGAGACTTTGAAAGTTACGCAGACATTGGTAAAACGTTCCTTTATCTCAAGGCATCTCCTGTGAAATACTCAACTTCTGCAAAGAGACACAATCTAATTGACACTTTCTGAATCTCCTTTCAAACAACCTCCCAACCCCACTGTGCAGGATGCAGGAATGTCACCTTTTGTCACATTCCCCAACACAATTGTTGACACGTTTTCGGGACAGGAAAAGTAGATTCAACTGATAGATTCTGAGCCCCAGGTTGAATCTTTAAGATGTAAAAATGAACTGAAAGCCCAGGTCTCTCTGTTCCTGCATCCATTTTAACATTGACCCATTGATATTAAATTGCTTCTCCTGATGTAAAATACCAGCTATCAACTTCAGGTTTGAACATTAATAAGCGACTGAGCATCAACTGTGAATTATAGAAGGTAGTTCCAAACTAATATCACACCTGGTGTGGCAAAGTGTTCCTGAATTTCACTCCAAAAAGTCTAAAACCCTAAACATTGTCTAAAATCCAATGTCCCCCAAGTCCTGTCCCCATCAAACACTCCCAGGACAGGTACAGCACAGGGTTAGGTACAGAGTAAAGCTCCCTCGACACTGTCCCCCATCAAACACTCCCAGGACAGGTACAGCACAGGGTTCGAGACAGAGTAAAGCTCCCTCTACACTGTCCCCAACAAACACTCGCAGGACAGGGACAGCACAGGGTAAGATACAGAGCAAAGCTCCCTCGACACTGTCTCCATCAAACACTCACAGGACAGGGACAGCACGGGGTTCGATACAGAGTCAAGCT
>NW_027590493.1:202500-217500 GCF_964213995.1 Mustelus asterias
AGGTACAGCACGGGGTTAGATACAGAGTAAAGCTCCCTCTACACCGCCCCCATCAAACACTCCCAGGACAGCAACAGCACGGGGTTCGATACAGAGTAAAGCTCGCTGTACACTGTCCCCATCAAACACACTCAGGACAGGTGCAGCACGGGGTTAGATACAGAGTAAAGCTCCCTCGACACTGTCCGCATCAAACACTCCCAGGACAGGGACAGCACGGGGTTAGATACAGAGTAAAGCTCCCTCGACACTGTCCCCATGAAACACACTCAGGACAGGTGCAGCACGGGATTAGATACAGAGTAAAGCTCGCTGTACACTGTCCCCAGAAAACACTCCCAGGACAGGTACAGCACGGGGTTAGATACAGAATAAAGCTCCCTCTACACTGTCCCCTTCAGACACTCCCATGACAGGTACAGCACGAGGTTAGTACAGAGTAAAGCTCCCTCTACACTGTCGCCATGAAACACTCCAAGGACAGATACAGCACAGGGTTAGGTACAGAGTAAAGCTCCCTCAACACGGGTCCCCTTCAAACACTCCCAGGACAGGTGCAGCACGGGGCGAGATACAGAGTAAAGCTCCCTCTCCAATGTCCCCATCAAACACTCCCAGGACAGGTACAGCACGGGGTTAGATACAGAGTAAAGCTCCCTCTCCAATATCCCCATCAAACACTCCCAGGACAGGTACAGCACGGGGTTAGATACAGAGTAAAGCTCTCTCTACACTGTCCCCATCAAACACTCCCAGGACAGGTACAGCACGGGGTTAGATACAGAGTAAAGCTCCCTCTACACTGTCCCCATCAAACACACCCAGGACAGGTGCAGCACGGGGTTAGATACAGAGTAAAGCTCCCTCTACACTGTCCCCATCAAACACACCCAGGACAGGTACAGCACAGGGTTAGATACAGAGTAAAGCTCCCTCCACAGTGTTCCCATCAAACACACCCAGGACAGTTACAGCACGGGGTTAGATACAGAGTAAAGCTCCCTCTACTCTGTCCCCATCAAACACACCCAGGACAGGTACAGCACGGGGTTAGATACAGAGGAAAGCTCCCTCCACAGTGTTCCCATCAAACACACCCAGGACAGTTACAGCACGGGGTTAGATACAGAGTAAAGCTCCCTCTACACTGTCCCCTTCAAACACTCCCAGGACAGGTACAGCACGGGGTTAGATAGAGAGTAAAGCTCCCTCTGCACTTTCCCACATCAAAACACTCCCAGGATTGATACAGCATGGAGTTAGACACAGAGTAAAGCTCCCTCTACACTGTCGCCATTAAATACTCCCAGGACACATAGAGCAAGGCTTTAGATGCAGAGTAAAGCTGCCTCGACACTCCCCTTCATACACTCCCAGGACAGATACAGTGTTGAAGTTAACTGTCTGTCTGTTTCATTTCCATCTCCTCTGCACCCGCTCTTGAACACAAATCATTGTCTGGTAGAAAGTGAGAAGGAGCCTCGACAGAGAGGTTGGGAAGGATTGAATGGAGAAAGGCAGAAACCCTCAACACATTTCAAAACTACACTGATTTCCACTTGAAGGAATAACTTCTCCACCCCAACACTATCCCGTCATTCTCGATAAGCCCATGCTGCCCGTGTTCTGTGATAAATTACACGCAAGTGAAAAGATTATTTTAAATAGTGGGGTTACATTTGCCACCCCCCAATCTGTAGGAACTGCTCCAGAGTCTATAGAATTTTGGAAGATGATCAGCAATGCATCCAATATTTCCAGCGCCGCTTCCTTTAATACTCTGGGATGTAGATTATCAGGCCCTGGGGATTTGTCAGCCTTTAACCCCATTCATTCCCCCAGCACCATTTTCTTACTAATACTGATTTCCTTCAATTCAATTCCGCACTCTCACTAAACCATTGGTTCCCTAACATTTCTGCCAGGTTATCTGTGCCTCTTTTGTGAAGACAGAACCAAAGTATATGTTCAATTCTGCTGCCATTTCTTTGCTCCCCATTATAATTTCCCCGGAGAGATGGAGAGAGGCAGAGTCACTGAGAGATAGTGATGAGAGAGTAATGCAGAGAGTAACAGTGAGATATTCAGGTGGGTAAGCAGCTAATAGTGGGGTACAACAAGGATCACTCCAAAGCCACAGATATTGCCTCATGTTGCCGCTGTCGCCATTTACCTTAAATCAGCATCCTCTGCTTTCCAAGCTTTCCCCCAATGTGCCGATTATCTCAAAGCCGATCCTCTCAGTCCCGGGACATCACTGCAGGACTTCCTCAGGGTGAGTGTCCGAGGCCCCAACCATCTTCAGCTGCTCCATCACTGACCTTCCCTCCATAGGTGAGATGTTCGCTGATGATCGCAGCATTCACAACTCCTCAGATTGTGAAATAGTCAATGCCGGAATACTGAGCAGGACAGGCAGCATCTGTGTAAAGAGAAGCAGATTCTGGGACTGGGGGGACTGAGAGACAGGAAGATAGTGAAACACACACAAACTCACTGACAACAAACACAGTGATGCACACACACACACACACACAGGTACACGCACAGTCTCACACGCAGACACACACAAATAGAGAACACTCCCAGTCTCACTCACAATATTCTAATCTCCCTGGCATTAAGGGGCAATTTATCACGGCCAATCAACCTAATGCGCGCATCTTTGGAGTGTGGGAGGAAACCGGAGCACCAGGAGGAAACCCATGCAGACACGGGGAGAACGTGCAAACTCCACACAGACAGTGACCTGAGACCAGAATTGAACCCGGGTCCGTTGCACTGTGAGGCAGCAGAGCTAACCACTGTGACACCCATGTTGGCCTTCATTGCAAGAGGATTGGAGTAGAAGAGCAAGGATGTCTTACTGCAGCTGGACAGGGCCTCGGTGAGACCACACCTGGAGTCTTGTGTACAGTGTTCCTCTCCTTATCTGAGGAAGGATGTACTTGCCACAGAGGGAGAGCAGTGAATGTTCACCAGACTGATTTCTGGGATGGCAGCATTGATGTCTGAGGGGAGATTGGGTCGGCTGGGCCTGTATTCACTGGAATGTAGAAGAGTGAGCGGGGATCTAATTGAAAGGTATAAAATTCTGACAGTGCTGGACAGGCTGGATACAGGGATATTGTTTCCTCCGGCTGGGGGTGTCTGGAACAAGGGGTCACAGTCTCAGGATACGGGGGAGGCCATTTGGGACTGAGATGAGGGGAAACCTCTTCACTCAGAGGGTGGTGAACCTGTGGAATTCTCTCCCACAGAAAGCTGTGGAGACCAAGTCACTGAATATATTTAAGAAGGAAAGAGATAGATTTCTAGACTCTAAAGGTGTCGAGGTGTATGGGGAGAGCGCTGGGGTATGGCATTGAGACAGAGGATCGGCCATGATAGCGTTGAATGGTGGGTCAGGCTCGAAGGGCTGAATGGCCTCCTCCTCCTCCTATTTTCTATGTTGATGTGACCGCCCCAAGTCTCTTTGGGCCTCCACTCTTTCCAGCCTTTCCCCATTCATAAAGCAATCTGTTCTATCCTTTTTAAAGTGGGTGACCACACAATTGTCTCCAATGAAATCCATCTTTCACTCTTTGAACCATTCAGTTAAGACAATTTACTTTAGGGCAGCATGGTGGCACAGTGGTTCGTACTGCTGCCTCACAGCGCCAGGGATCCGGGTTCAATTCCAGCCTCAGGTGACTGTGTGGAGTTTGCACATTCTCCCCGTGTCTGCGTGGGTTTCCTCCGGGTGCTCTGGTTACCTTCCACACTCGCAAGATATATAGATTAGATGGATTAGCAATGGGGTTATGGGGATAGGGCTGGGGTGAGGGCCTGGGTAAGATACTCTGTCATCAAGTCTGTGCAGACTCAATGAGCTGAATGCCCTCTTATGCTGTGGAATACCTCTTTGCCATTTGAAGCTTCTGGCTATAAGACTTAAAATGCTGCCTATTTCTGTGAAATGTAGCAAACTTTCTGTCTCATCACCGGGCGACATGATGGCACAGTGGTTAGCACTGCTCCGCCACAGCACCAAGGACCCACGTTCAATTCCAGCCTCGGGTGACTGTCTGTGTGGAGTTTGTACGTTCTCCCAGTGTCTGCGTGGGTTTCCTCCGGGTGCTCCGGTTTCCTCCCACACTCCAAAGATGTGCGGGTGAGGTTAATTGGCCGTGCTCAATTGCCCCTTATTGTTAGGGGGATTCAGGCCCGGGTGGTCTTGTTGTTGGGGGCAGGCTTGATGGGCCAAAGGACCTCCTTCTGCACTTTAGGGAATCTATGATGAACGGCATGGTGGCACAGTAGTTAGCACAGCGCCAAGAACCCAGGTTCAATTCCAGCCTCAGCTCGCTGTCAGTGTAGAGTTCTCCCAGTGTCTGCGTGGGTTTCCTCCGGGTGCTCCAGTTTCCTCCCACAGTCCAAACATGTGCGGGTTAGGTGGATTGGCCATGATAAATTGACCTTAGTGTCAGGGGATTAACAGGGTAAATATATGGGGTTACGGGAATCGGGCCTGGGTGGGATTGTGGTCGATGCAGACTCGATGGGCCGAATGGTCTGCCCTTTAGGGATTCTATGATTCTAGGATCTCAAATCATTGATAAATACGATGAAACTGAGACAGACACGGGGGCTTTGCAGCAGCAGGCAGAATGGGAATCATTGCATCCTGCACCGAGTTTTATTACACAACCAATTTCAGAAAATTCACAACTCTAATTCACAACAGCAAAGTGTGGGATTGCAAACTTGGAATTATTAGCACAGGACTAAAGTTTAAAAGCTAAACACTGACATTCAGAAACAGGAGCTGGCCTCACATCTTCAATTCTGTGATTGTCCCCCATCTCCTGCTCTGAATATTACAATATCTCTGCCCCCTTCATGCGTCTGCAGACTTTGAAAGTTACTCAGACATCGGTGAAACTAATCTTTATCTCGGGGCATTTCCTGTGAAATATGCACCTTCTGCAACGAGACACAATCTAATTGACGCTTTCTGATACAATCTGAATCTCCTTTCAAACAACCTCCCAACCCCACTGTGCAGGAATGTCACCTTTTGTCACATTCCCCAACACAATTGTTGACACTTTACCAGGCAGGAAAAGTAGATTCAACTGACAGATTCTGAGCACCAGGTTGAATCTTTAAGATGTAAAAATGAACTGAAAGCCCAGGTCTCTCTGTTCCTGCATCCATTTTAACATTGACCCATTGATTTTAAATTGCTTCTCCTGTATAAAAATATCACCTATCAACCTCAGATTTAAACATTAATAAGCGACTGAGCATCAACTGCGAATTATAGAAGGTAGTTCCAAACTAATATCACAGCTGGTGTGGCAAAGTGTTTCTGAATTCCACTCCTACAAGTCTAAAATCCTCAACATTGTTTGAAATCCAATGTCCCCAAGTCCTGGACTCCCCAACCAGCAGGAAAAGTTGTTCTTTATCAGTCCTCTCCATTCCCCTTATTATCTTGAAGTGTTTGATCCAATCATCCCGTAGCCTAAATTCCAGCATTCCAGAGTAACACTTCAACTACACTTTTCAACAAACAATCCCAAACCAAATACAGAACAGGGTTCATAGAATCCTGCAGTGCAGGAGGCCATTCGGCCCATCGAGTCTGCACTGACCACAATCCCACCCAGGCCCCATCCCTATAATCCCATACATTTACCTCAGCTAATCCTCCTGACACTAAGGGACAATTTAGCTTGGCCAATCCACCTAACCTGTACACCTGATAGAAGTCTGCCAGATTATGAGGGGCATGGACAGAGTGGATAGTCAGAAGCTTTTTCCCAGGGTGGAAGAGTTATTACTCGGGGGCAGAGGTTTAAGGTGCGAGGGGCAAGGTTTAAAGGAGATGTGGGAGGAAAGTTCTTTTACACAGAGGGTGGTGGGTGCCTGGAACTCGCGGCCGGGGGAGGGAGTGGAAACGGATACGATAGTAACTTTTCAAGGGCGTCTTGACAAAGACATGAATAAGATGGGAATGGAGGGATATGGTCCCCGGAAGGGTAGGGGGTTTTAGTTCAGTCAGGCAGCATGGTCGGTGCAGGCTTGGAGAGCCGAAAGACCTGTTCCCGTGCTGTAATTTTCTTTGTTCTATCTTTGGAGTGTGGGATGAAACCGGAGCACCCGGAGGAAACCCACACAAAGACGGGAAGGACGTTCAAACTCCAGTCAGAAAGTGACCCATGCTGGGAATCGAAGTCGGGTCCCTGGCACTGTGAGGAAGCAGTGCTAACCCCTGCATCACTGTGCCACCCCCATATTGAAAACTTGGGTTCAAATTCAAGACAGCCGCAAATTCACTTTGAGAAAAGTTCCCTCTGCTGTGTCAAAGGAATTTTTAATTGAGGATTTTTATTTCTGGGAAACTGAACTCACATTGAACAGCATCCCAGTGTGGGATTTAAACTCTAGTTTGTTTCAGTCATGGGGAGAGAGATGGAGCGAGAGGGAGAGATACAGATACAGAGGCAGAGAGACACAGAAACAGGATGGGATAGTGCTGTACATGTTTCAGAGCTGACACTGAGACACACACGAGATGTACAATCGCAGACCAGAGTGAATCATTCTCTGTTACCTGCAGTGTCCTGGACATGGACAGAAGCTGACACTCAGACACACAGAACAACAACTTGCATTTATATAGCACCTTGGACAGTATTATCCCAAGATGCTTCACACTCCCAGGACAGGTACAGCACAGGGTTAGATACAGAGTAAAGCTCCCTCTGCACTGTCCACATCAAACACGACCAGGACAGGTACAGAGTAAAGCTCCCTCTGCACTGTCCACATCAAACACACCCAGGACAGGTACCGCACGGGGTTAGATACAGAGTAAAGCTCCCTCTACACTGTCCCCATCAAACACTCCCAGGACAGGTACAGCACGGGGTTCGATACAGAGTAAAGCTCCCTCTATACTGTCCCCCATCAAACACTCCCAGGACAGGTACAGCACGGGGTTAGATACAGAGTAAAGCTCCCTCTGCACTGTCCACATCAAACACTCCCAGGACAGGTACAGCACGGGGTTAGATACAGAGTAAAGCTCCCTCTACACTGTCCACATCAAACACACCCAGGACCGGTACAGCACGGGGTTAGATACAGAGTAAAGCTCCCTCTGCACTGTCCACATCAAACACGACCAGGACAGGAACAGCACGGGGTTAGATACAGAGTAAAGCTCCCTTGAAATTCTCCCCATCAAACACTCCCAGGACAGGTACAGCATGGAGTTAGAAAAAGAGTAAAGCTCCCTCTCCACTGTCCCCATCAAAGACTCGCAGGACAGGTGCAGCACAGGGTTAGATACAGAGTAAAGCTCCCTCTGCACTGTCCACATCAAACACTCCCAGGACAGGTACAGCACGGGGTTAGGTACAGAGTAAAGCTCCCTCTACACTGTCCCGATCAAACACTCCCTGGACAGTACAGCACGGGGTTTGATGCAGAGTAAAGCTCCCTCTACACTGTCCCCATCAAACACTCCCAGGACAGGTACAGCACGGGTTGAGATACAGAGTAAAGCTCCCTCTACACTGTCCCCATCAAACACTCCCAGGACAGGTACAGCACGGGGTTAGATACAGGGTAAAGTTCCCTCTACACTGTCCCCATCAAACACTCCCAGGACAGGTACAGCACGGGGTGAGATACAGAGTAAAGCTCCCTCTACACTGTCCCCATCAAACACTCCCAGGACAGGAACAGCACGGGGTTAGATACAGAGTAATGCTCCCTCTACACTGTCCCCATCAAACACTCCCAGGACACGTACAGCACGGGGTTAGATACAGAGTAAAGCTCCCTTGAAATTGTCCCCATCAAACACTCACAGGACAGGTACAGCACGGGGTTAGATACAGAGTAAAGCTCCCTCTACACTGTCCACATCAAGCACGACCAGGACAGGTACAGCACGGGCTTAGATACAGAGTAAAGCCCCCTCTACACGGTCCCCATCAAACACACCCTGGACAGGTACAGCACGGGTTTAGATACAGAGTAAAGCTCCCTCTACACTGTCCCCATCAAACACTCCCAGGACAGGTACAGCACGGGTTTAGATACAGAGTAAAGCTCCCTCTACACTGTCCCCATCAAACACTCCCAGGACAGGTACAGCACGGAGTTAGATACAGAGTAAAGCTTCCTCTGCACTGTCCCCATCAAACACTCCCTGGACAGGTACAGCACAGGGTAATATACAGAGTAAAGCTCCCTCTGCACTGTCCCCATCAAACACACCCAGGACAGGTACAGCACGGGGTTAGATACAGAGTAAAGCTCCCTCTGCACTGTCCCCATCAAACACACCCAGGACAGATACAGCACGGGGTTAGATACAGAGTAAAGCTCCCTCTACACTGTCCCCATCAAACACACCCAGGACAGATACAGCACGGGGTTAGATACAGAGTAAAGCTCCCTCTGCACTATCCCCCATCAAACACTCGCAGGACAGGTACAGAGTAAAGCTCCCTCTACACTGTCCACATCAAACACGACCAGGACAGGTACAGCACAGGGTTAGGTACAGAGTAAAGCTCCCTCTACACTGTCCCTATCAAACACTCCCTGGACAGTACAGCACGGGGTTTGATGCAGAGTCAAGTTCCCTCTACACTGTCCCCATCAAACACTCCCAGGACAGACACAGCATGGGTTTAGATACAAAGTAAAGCTCCCTCTCTCCTGTCCCCATCAATCACTTCCAGGACAAGTACAGCATGGGCGAGGTACAGGGTAAAGCTCCCTCTCCGCTGTCCCCATCAAACACTCCCAGGACAGGTACATCACGGGGTTAGATACAGAGTAAAGCTCCCTTGAAATTGTCCCCATCAAACACTCCCAGGACAGATAAAGCATGGAGTTAGAAAAAGAGTAAAGCTCCCTCTAAACTGTCCCCATCAAACATGCGCAGGACTTGTACAGCATGGGGTAGATACAGAATAAAGCTCCCTCTCCACTGTCCCCATCAAACACTCGCAGGACAGGTACAGCACGGGGTTAGATACAGAGTAAAGCTCCCTCTACACTGTCCCCCATCAAACACTCCCAGGACAGGTACAGCACGGGGTTAGATACAGAGTAAAGCTCCCTCTACACTGTCCCCATCAAACACTCCCAGGACAGGTACAGCACGGGGTTAGATACAGAGTAAAGCTCCCTCTACACTGTCCCCATGAAACACTCCCAGGACAGGTACAGCACGGGGTTAGATACAGAGTAAAGCTCCCTCTACACTGTCCCCATGAAACACTCCCAGGACAGGTACAGCACGGGGTCAGATACAAAGTATAGCTCCCTCTATCCTGTCCTGGGAATACAGCCCTCGTTTGTGTCTCCATAGCTGCGTATCTGTCACATTTAAAATACTAACGTTACTTTAGTGAAGAGACAACTCTGTCAGAAATATCTCAGTGCTGCGTTCACACGAAATGGCCACTGGGAAGAAACACCAAATGGCTGCCTGATATTTGTGGATATTTTTCAGATATTCCCAGAAAGGGAGAGATGGACAGAAGACACAGACACAGAGAGTGAGAAAAAGAGAGAGACACAGATTGATGGAGGTATAAAAGGTTTCCCTTTACCTGCACATGATTTAACTTGTTCCCAGTTGGTTTATGGATTCTCTCCTCAACTTATTGTCCAAAGTGCATCACTTCACATTTCTCAGTGTTGAAGTTAACTGTCTGTCCGTTTCATTTCAATCTCCTCTGCACACGCTCTCGAACACAAATCATTGTCTGGTAGAAAGTGAGAAGGAGCCTCGGCAGAGAGGTTGGGAAGGATTGAATGGGGAGAGGCAGAAACCCTCAACACATTTCAAAACTACACTGATTTCCACTTGAAGGAATAACTTCTCCACCCCAACACTATCCCGTCATTCTCGATAAGCCCATGCTGCCCGTGTTCTGTGATAAATTACACGCAAGTGAAAAGATTATTTTAAATAGTGGGGTTACATTTGCCACCCCCCAATCTGTAGGAACTGCTCCAGAGTCTGTCCAGAGTTGGGAAATAGGTTAAAAAGTAGGGTCACTAGGGTGGCCATCTCTGGGCTGCTCCCAATGCCTCGTGCCAGTGAGGCTAAGAATAGGGAGTTGGTTCAAATGAATGCTTGGCTAAAGGACTGGTCCAGGAGGGAGGGCTTCATTTTCATAGATCAATGGGACGTTTTCAGGAGAGGATGGCACCTGTACAAGAAGGACGGGTCACAACTAAGTTGGAAGGGCACAAATATCCTGGCTCGGAGCTTTGCTAGTGCAGTTCGGGGGGGTTTAAACTAGTATGGCAGGGGGGTGGGGATCAAACTATTAGGTCTATAAGTGTGGTGGCTGGGGACGAGCTTGGGGCTGGGACAAGGCTGGCAAAGAAGAAGAGCACTCTGGGGGAGGACGACCTCACTGAGCCTGGGGGTCTGGAGTGCTTATACTTCAATGCAAGGAGCGTAGCAGGTAAAACAGACGAACTTGGGGCCTTAATGCGCACGAGGAATTTGGATGTGGTTGCGGTGACAGAGACTTGGTTGAAAGAGGGACAGGACTGGCAGCTGAATATTCCAGGGTACAAGTGTTTTAGGCGAGACAGAGGAGGGGCCAAAAGAGATGGGGGAGTAGCGGTATTGGTTGGAGAGCATATTACAGCGGTGCAGAGGGAGGACAATTCAGAGGGGTCGTGTAGCGAGTCACTCTGGGTGGAGCTTAGAAACAGGAAAGGCGCAATCACTATGTTGGGGGTGTACTACAGGCTCCCTAACAGCCCAAGGGAAGTGGAAGAATGGATATGTCAGGAGATACTGGATAGGTGCAGGAAATATAGGGTTGTTGTAGTGGGAGACTTCAATTTCCCTGGTATAGACTGGAAATCGCTGAGGGCAGGGACTCTGGATGGGGAGGAATTTGTAAAATGTGTACAGGAGGGTTCGTTGGAACAATATGTGGACAGCCCGACTAGAGAGGGGGCTATACTGGACCTGGTACTGGGGAATGAGCCCGGTCAGGTCTTCAAAGTTTTGGTTGGGGAACATGTGGCAAATAGTGACCACAATTCTGTTAGCTTTAGGATAGTGATGGAAAAGGATGAGTGGTGTCCCAAGGGTAAGGTGTTGGATTGGGGGAAGGCTAACTTTATTGGGATCAGGCAGAAATTGGCAGCTCTTGAATGGGAGAGGCTGTTTGAGGGTAAATCCACATCTGGTATGTGGCAGTCTTTTAAGGAACGGTTGTTAGGGCTTCAGGACAAGCATGTGCATGTAAAAAAGAAGGATAGGAAGGGTAGGATTAGAGAACCGTGGATAACCAGGGAAATTGAGGGACTGGTCAAAAGGAAAAGAGAGGCATATGTTAGGTCCAAGCAGCTAAAAACGGAGGGAGCTCTGGAGGAGTACAATGAAAGTAGGAAAATACTCAAACGGGGAATTAGAAGAGCAAAAAGGGGCCACGAAATGTTCTTGGCAGACAGGATTAAGGAGAATCCAAAGGCATTTTATTCATACGTTAGGAACAAAAGGGTTGTTAGGGAAAAAATCGGACCTCTCAGGGACAAAAGTGGGGACTTATGCTTGGAGCCCAAAGAAGTAGGGGAGATCCTAAATGAATACTTTGCGTCGGTATTCACAAAGGAGAGGGATGTGTTGACTGGGAGTGTCTCTGAGGGGAGTGTTGAACCGTTGGAGAAAATCTCCATTACAAAGGAGGAAGTGTTAGGTTTGTTAGAGAATATAAAGACTGACAAATCCCCAGGGCCTGATGGAATCTATCCAAGGCTGCTCAGGGAGACGAGAGGTGAAATCGTTGGGCCTCTGACGCAAATCTTTGTCTCGTCACTGGACGCAGGTGAGGTCCCAGAGGATTGGAGGATAGCCAATGTGGTCCCGTTATTTCAGAAGGGTAGGAAGGATAACCCGGGTAATTATAGGCCGGTGAGCATGACGTCCGTGGTGGGGAAGTTGTTGGAGAAGATTCTTAGAGATAGGATGTATGCGCATTTAGAAAGGAATAAACTCATTAACGATAGTCAACATGGTTTTGTGAGAGGGAGGTCATGCCTCACTAACCTGGTGGTGTTTTTTGAAGAAGTGACCAAAATGGTTGACGAAGGAAGGGCCGTGGATGTTGTCTATATGGACTTCAGTAAAGCGTTTGACAAAGTCCCTCACGGTAGGCTAGTGAAAAAGGTTGGATCCCATGGGATAAAGGGGGAGGTGGCTAGATGGGTGGAGAACTGGCTTGGTCATAGAAGACAGAGGGTGGTAGTGGAAGGGTCTTTTTCCGGCTGGAGGCCTGTGACTAGTGGTGTACCGCAGGGCTCTGTATTGGGACCTCTGCTGTTTGTGATTTATATAAATGATCTGGAAGAAGGAGGAACTGGGGTGATCAGTAAGTTTGCGGACGACACAAAACTGGCAGGACTTGCAGACAGTGAGGAACATTGTCAGAGGCTACAGAAGGATATAGATAGGCTGGAAATTTGGGCAAGGAAATGGCAGATGGAGTTCAATCCTGATAAATGCGAAGTGATGCATTTTGGTGGGAATAATGTAGGGAGGAGCTACACGATAAATGGAAGAACCATAAAGGGTGTAGAGACGCAGAGGGACCTGGGTGTGCAAGTCCACAGATCTTTGAAGGTGACGTCGCAGGTGGAGAAGGTGGTGAAGAAGGCATATGGCATGCTTGCCTTTATAGGACGGGGCATAAGTTGGGGTCTGATGTTGCAGATGTATAGAACGTTGGTTCGGCCGCATTTGGAATACTGCGTCCAGTTCTGGTCGCCACACTACCAGAAGGACGTGGAGGCTTTGGAGAGAGTACAGAGGAGGTTTACCAGGATGTTGCCTGGTATGGAGGGGCTTGGTTATGAGGAGAGATTGGGGAAACTGGGGTTGTTCTCCTTGGAAAGACGGAGGATGAGGGGAGACTTAATAGAGGTGTATAAAATTATGAAAGGCATAGATAGGGTGAACGGTGGGAAGCTTTTCCCCGGGTCGGTGGTGACGTTCACGAGGGGTCATAGGTTCAAGGTGAAGGGGGGGGGAGGTTTAACACAGATATCAGAAGGACATATTTTACACAGAGGGTCGTGGGGGCCTGAAATGTGTTGCCGGGCAAGGTGGTGGAGGCGGACACACTGGGAACTTTAAGACTTATCTAGACAGCTGTATGAACGGAGTGGGAATGGAGGGATACAAAAGAGTGGTCTAGTTTGGACCAGGGAGAGGCGCGGGCTAATTGTTCCTTGTTTCTCGTTTCAAGGCTTCATTCTATGATCATCTTGCTGGTGCCAGTACAGAGTGAGACTGCGGATAGTTGGGAACCTGTCTCGGGGGCAGGGAATTCATATGGTGTCGTGGAAGTGGAAATGACTAGGGTTGGGAAGCATTTTCCGATCGGGGCCATTGTGATCTCCTGGACTCGTTTCGATCGCCTCAGGGGGTCGGAGAGGAATTTCCCAGATTTTCTTTCCCCATATTGGCCCTGGGGTTTTTCACTCTGGGTTTTCGCCTCTCCCTGGAGATCACATGGTCTGGAATGGGGGGGGTGGGGGTGAGTTAATAGGTTGTAATGAACAAAGCATCGTAGCTGTGAGGGACAGCTCGGTGGATAGGATATTGGTATGTAGATAGGCTGGAAAATTGGGCGGGGATCCTGGATTCAGGATTCAATCCTAGACCGGGGAGCGGCGCGGGCTTGGAGGGCCGAAGGGCCTGTTCCTGTGCTGTATTGTTCTTTGTTCTTGTCTATAGAATTTTGGAAGATGACCAGCAATGCATCCAATATTTCCAGCGCCGCTTCCTTTAATACTCTGGGATGTAGATTATCAGGCCCTGGGGCTTTGTCAGCCTTTAACCCCATTCATTCCCCCAGCACCATTTTCTTACTAATCCTGATTTCCTTCAATTCAATTCCACACTCTCACTAAACCATTGGTTCCCTAACATTTCTGCCAGGTTATCTGTGCCTCTTTTGTGAAGACAGAACCAAAGTATACGTTCAATTCTTCTGCCATTTCGTTGCTCCCCATTTTAATTTCCCCGGAGAGATGGAGAGAGGCAGAGTCACTGAGAGATAGGGATGAGATAGTAATGCAGAGAGTAACAGTGAGATATTCAGGTGGGCAAGCAGCTAATAGTGGGGTACAACAAGGATCACTCCAAAGCCACAGATATTGCCTCATGTTGCCGCTTTCGCCATTTACCTTAAATCAGCATCCTCTGCTTTCCAAGCTTTCCCCCAATGTGCCGATTATCTCAAAGCCGATCCTCTCAGTCCCGGGACATCACTGCAGGAGTTCCTCAGGGTGAGTGTCCGAGGCCCCAACCATCTTCAGCTGCTCCATCACTGACCTTCCCTCCATAGGTGAGATGTTCGCTGATGATCGCAGCATTCACAACTCCTCAGATTGTGAAATAGTCAATGCCGGAATACTGAGCAGGACAGGCAGCATCTGTGTAAAGAGAAGCAGATTCTGGGACTGGGGGACTGAGAGACAGGAAGATAGTGAAACACACACAAACGCAGTGATGCACACACATAGATACACTCACAGTCTCACACACACACACAGATAGAGAACAGTCCCACAGTCTCACTCACAATATCCTAATCTCCCAGGCATTAAAGGGCAATTTGTAACGGCCAATCAACCTAACGCGCGCATCTTTGGAGTATGGGAGGAAACCGGAGCACCCGGAGGAAACCCACGCAGACACGGGGAGAACGTGCAAACTCCACACAGGCAGTGACCCGAGACCAAAATTGAACCCGGGTCTGTTGCACTGTGAGGCAGCAGAGCTAACCACTGTGACACCCATGTTGGCCTTCATTGCAAGAGGATTGGAGTAGAAGAGCAAGGATGTCTTACTGCAGCTGGACAGAGCCTCGGTGAGACCACACCTGGAGTCTTGTGTACAGTGTTCCTCTCCTTATCTGAGGAAGGATGTACTTGCCACAGAGGGAGAGC
>NW_027590493.1:230000-300455 GCF_964213995.1 Mustelus asterias
TGTGAGAGTGTGTGAGAGAGTGTGTGTGTGTGTGTGAGAGAGTGAGTGTGTGTGCGAGAGAGAGAGAGTGTGAGTGTGTGTGAGAGCGTGTGAGGGAGTATTTATGTGTGTGTTGATGAGAGTGTGTTAAGGCGAGTGTTTCCGAGAGAGTGAATGTGTTTATGAGAGTGAATGTGTGTGTGAGATGTGTGTGTGTTTGAGTGTGTGTGTGTAAGTGTGTAATAGGGAGTGAGTGTACAAAGTGAGTAAGTGAATAAGAGTGAGTGAGTGCCGGCAGGAGAGGGCATGAGTGTTAAGTTTCAGTTTATCTACTAGTGTGACAAGTAGGGTTACATTAACACTGCAATGAAGTTACTGTGAGAATCCCCCAGTAGCCACACTCCGGCGCCTGTTCGGGTTACACTGAGGGAGAATTTAGCACGGCCAATGCACCCTAACCAGCACATCTTTCAGACTGTGGGAGGAAACCGGAGCACCCGGAGGAAACCCACGCAGACACGGGGAGAACGTGCAGACTCCGCACAGACAGTGACCCAAGCCGGGAATCGAACCCGGGTCCCTGGCACTGTGAGGCAGCAGTGCGAACCACCGGTGATAAGGGGGAGAGTTAACAGAAAGCAGCTGGTGAGAATATACTGGCCGCTTTTAATTTAATCCAAATTAATGAATTAGAAACTTTTAACCTAAGGAATTGACATCCGAGGATTTCAGTTTAAAATCCCATTGAACCTCCCTGTATAATAATGGGATGTTTTTGCCTGTATTTAGTAATTAGTGACTTCATATCTCACAGGGAGATTAATAAAACTTTTTTCCAATTGATAGGGACAGCTCAATGGACAAAACTGGTGTGAGAAAGGGGCAAATCCTTTGAAAATGGAGGCAGAGAGGAGGCTTTGTTCAACTCCCATTCTTTCCCTGTCTTCAGCAGGCTGGGCAGGAAGTGTGAGCAGAGAGGGGGGGATAGACAGACACACACTGACACAATCCCCCCAATACACTCACTCACACATCCCCATTCCCCCTCCACTCGCTGGGTTGTGGGGAGCGGCTGCAAGGATTTTCAGGGCTGCTGTGGGGGGGTCAGGGGGTGTTTGAAATGGACGAACACGACCAACAGGGGAAAAGAAATAAAGTTTGAAACTAAACTAAAGAAACTAAAGACAGGAACTTGCAGAATCCATTGCCTCCCTGCATTAACATATCAAGAGTCAGTCTGACATTGCCACAAACTCCTCTGGGGTGAGAGGGGGAGGGGGGGTGAATTAGCATCTCAATAGAGAGACAGACATTGTAAACATGTCAGAGACTCAGGGTGGGGTTTGCATCCAGCACACTCAGGATAAATGTGAATCTGAGAGCCTTCAGTCCCCACACCAATAATCCCCCTGCACTGAAAACATTCCCGCTCTGATTCAGTGTGTGTGTGTGTCAGTGTGTGTGTCAATCTGCTTTTTGACCTGTGCTTTGCTTGTGTGGACATGATGCTGAATGGACTTGAATGGAAATGCTGGACTCCTCGCTGTGATATGTTGTGTGTCTTATTGTTAAAATGGCCGTGTCTCTTTTTCTCTCTCTTTTTAACCAATTTTTATCTCTTTTTCTCCTGAGGAATTTTGAAAACTGGGGATGTGTCGAGGATCCAAAGGACGGGAATGTTTGTGACCAGGATGAAGGAGAGGAGCTTCTTCCAGAGGGAGGGCTGACTGAGGCCTGTTGCTCAGGCTTCACCCTGAGTGAGTTGTGTCTGTTTATTAACCTGATCCAGATTTAATGTTTCATATCAGAGGGAGCGAGATCTGAATGAGAGTGGAATAGAGAGAGAGAGAGAAACACACAGGGAGGGAACTGTCTCATAGAATCATAGAAACCCTACAGTACAGAAAGAGGCCATTCGGCCCATCGAGTCTGCACCGACCACAATCTCACCCAGGCCCTACCCCCATATCCCTACATATTTACCCACTAGTCCCTCTAACCTAGGCATCTCAGGACACTAAGGGCAATGTTTAGCATGGCCAATCAACCTAACCCGCACATCTTTGGACTGTGGGAGGAAACCGGAGCACCCGGAGGAAACCCATGCAGACACGAGGAGAATGTGCAAACTCCACACAGACAGTGACCCAAGCCGGGAATCGAACCCAGGTCCCTGGAGCTGTGAAGCAGCAGTGCTAACCACTGTGCTACCGTGCCACCCTAACTCTTTAGTCTCTGCTTTACAACTGACTTGTTGTGTTTGGGTGTTACTGAGAGATTGTGTAACTGAGAGGAGATCCTGGGTTTTTGCTGTGCTATTTAATTTAAATATTTTCTTGTATTTTAATTATTTTCTCTCTCTTTCCCCAAGAATTAATATTTAGATTTTACTGAGAGATTGTGTAACTGAGAAGGGGGAATCCTGGCCTCTTGTGCTATTTAATTTAAAGAATTCTTGTATTTTAATTAATTATTTTCTCTGTTCCCCAGGGATTTGAATTTTGAAGACTGCAACATGACTCGGAATCCTTGGACAAGGGGCTTTTCTCCAGAGGAGGATGGATGGACTGAGGCCTGTTCTATAGGCCGCATGTGAGTTGTTGTCTCTTTATTATCCTGATCCAGGTTTAATTTTAATCTCGCTTCCTCGGACGAACCACTTCTGGTTCGATTGTGGGGTGGGCTGGAGTTTAAAACCCTGGGGTTAAAATATCCCGGCTTTGCAATTAGTCACAAACAGGTTAACCCTTTGCTGGGTGGCAAAGAGTGAATTAAATATCTGTAATATGAAACTGTCTAAAAGTTAGTTTTAAATCCAAGATAACAGGGATGGGAGACAGAGCGCTGTTCCTAATTGTTGAATAAAATTCATAGAGGCCTTTATAATTCAGTTTTCAGATGTTCAGACTTTCATTGTGTCCTCTCTGCAGCTTTTCCCCCATTCTGTCTATTTCTCTCTCTCTTTCTCTCCCTGTCCTTCCTCTATCTGTCTCTCTTTTTTATTCCCTCCCTCTCCCTCCCTCTTTTTCGCAGGAAGTCATATTTTGTTGGACAATCTCTCAGTAAAATCTGAGAAAGGGGAATCCTGGGCTCTTGTGCGATTTAATTTAAACATTTTCTGGTATTTTAATATATTTCTCTCTCTTTTACCCAAGAATTAATGTTTAGATTTTACTGAGAGATTGTGTAACTGAGAAAGGGGAATCCTGGGCTCTTGTGGATTAAATTTAAACATTTTCTTGTATTTAAATTAATTATATTCTATCTCTTCCCAAGGAATTCATATTTAGTTAGACAATCTCTCAGTGAAATCTTAGAAGGGGGAATCCTGGGCTCTTGTGCTATTTAATTTAAACATTTTCTTGTACTTTAATTAATTATTTTCTCTTCTCCCCAGGAATTTGAATTTTGAAGACTGCAACATGACTCGGAATCCTTGGACAAGGGGCTTTTCTCCAGAGGAGGATGGATGGACTGAGGCCTGTTCTATAGGCCGCATGTGAGTTGTCGTCTCTTTATTACCCTGATCCAGGTTTAATTTTAATCTCGCTTCCTCGGATGAACCAGTTCTGGTTCGATTGTGGGGTGTGGGGGGGCTGGAGTTTGAAACCCTGGGGTTAAAATATCCCGGCTTTGCAATTAGTCACAAACACGTTAACCCTTAGGTGGGTGGCAAAGAGTAAATTAAATGTCTGTGATATGAAACTGTCTCAATTTGTTTTAAATCCAAGGTAACAGGGATGGGTGACAGACCGCTGCTCCTAATTGTTGAATAAAATTCACAGAGGCCTTTACAATTCAGTTTTCAGAAGTTCAGAATTTCATTTCGTCCTCTCTGCAGCTTTTCCCCCATTCTGTCTATTTCCTCTCTGCTTTCTCTCTCTCCATTCCTTTCCTTCCTCTATCTGTCTCTCTTTTTTATTCCCTCTCTCTCCCTCTTTTTCCCAGGAAATAATATTTTGTTGGACAATCTCTCAGTAAAATCTGAGAAAGGGGAATCCTGGGCTCTTGTGCGATTTAATTTAAACATTTTCTGGTATTTTAATATATTTCTCTCTCTTTTACCCAAGAATTAATATTTAGATTTTACTGAGAGATTGTGTAACTGAGAAAGGGGAATCCTGGGCTCTTGTGGATTCAATTTAAACATTTTCTTGTATTTAAATTAATTATATTCTATCTCTTCCCAAGGAATTCATATTTAGTTAGACAATCTCTCAGTGAAATCTTAGAAGGGGGAATCCTGGGCTCTTGTGCTATTTAATTTAAACATTTTCTTGTACTTTAATTAATTATTTTCTCTTCTCCCCAGGAATTTGAATTTTGAAGACTGCAACATGACTCGGGATCCTTGGACAAGGGGCTTTTCTCCAGAGGAGGATGGATGGACTGAGGCCTGTTCTATAGGCTGCAAGTGAGTTGTCGTCTCTTTATTACCCTGATCCAGGTTTAAATTTAATCTCGCTTCCTCGGATGAACCAGTTCTGGTTCGATTGTGGGATGTGTGGGGGGCTGGAGTTTAAAATGCTGGGGTTAAAATATCCCGGCTTTGCAATTAGTCACAAACACGTTAACCCTTTGGTGGGTGGCAGAGTAAATTATGTATGAAACTGTCTATAAGTTTGTTTTAAATCTAAAATAACAGGGGTCGGAGACAGAGCAATGAACCTAATTGTTGAATAAAATTCACAGAGGCCTTTACAATTCAGTTTACAGATGTTCAGATTTTCATTTCATCCTCTCCACAGCTTTTCCCCCATTCTGTCTATTTCTCTCTGCTTTTCTCTCCATTTCCTTCCGCTATCTGCCTCTCTTTATTCTCTCTCTCTCCCTCTTTTTCCCAGGAATTAATATTTAGTTGGACAATCTCTCAGTAAAACCTGGAAAGGGGCAATCCTGGGATTTTGTGCTGTGTAATTTTCATTCTGGGTGTCCCGGGGGGTTTGATTTCACTGTCTCAGCCCCTCTCTGCCTCACTCTCTCTCTGTATAAACTTTTCCCAAATTACAAAACACTCAACACAGCTGACTGCACCTTGTGGGATGTTGCTGGGGATTTTGTTTTAAAAAGGGTGTTTTCTCAGAGGCAGTTTAAACCTTTCAGGGGACTGTGGGGAAGTCTCCAGACTTGGGACAACACACACACAGGGTTGGGGGCTGGGGGTGGCGGGCGGGGGGGAGGTGGGCAGTCAGGTATACTGGTATTCTGGGAGACTGATATTCCCAACAAGGGCCAGAGGTCTCAGTGCTGAAACATATTAAACTGTTCAAACAGAGGCAGGCAGAAAGCCATGAGGCTTCAGAGCTCCCTGTAGATGCAAAGGTAACTCCCATTGCCAAAAAGTAGCCACATGTGAAGTGGAAACACCTTCCCTCAGCTTGTTACACACTGACCTTTCCACAAACCCAACATGTTTACAAACACTCGCTGCAGTTTCTGCAAACTTTGTATCAAACTGCCTCCCATTCTGCTCAATACTGACCCCCTCTCAACCTGGCACTGAACTAGTGTCTGAATTGAGACAGAGACACACAGACAGAGTTTTTAAAGTTGAAAGTTTTAAAGTTTATATATTAGTGTCACAAGTAAGGCTTACATTAACACTGCAATGAAGTTACTGAGAGAGACAGAGAGAGGCAGAGACACACAGAGACAGAGACATAGATAAAGAGACAGAAAGAGACAGAGAGATAAAGAGACAGAGAGGATGTTTAAAGTTTGTTTATTCCTGTCACAAGTAAGGCTCACATTAACGCTGCAGTTACTGAGAGAGACAGAAAGAGAGAGTTTTTAAAGTTGAAAGATTTAAAGTTTATTTATTAGTGTCACAAGGCTTACATTAACACTGCAATGAAGTTAGTGAGAAAGACAGAGATAGAGGGAGCATCCAGAGTGGGTTCAGTAACACATTTATTGATCAGATATCTCTCTCTGTGACCCTTTAGCGATGAGATATTCAGCCAGGATGGTTTCACTGACCCTCTTCAGCAGGCAGATATTCCCAAATCCAGCCTAGGTCTCAGACACACACACACACCACTCACACATTCCCTCTGCTCTGTCCAAGGGAATATTGTAATCCAGGAATTTCTATTTTATATTTACAGGGTGAGGGGGGGGAGAAACTCAACTCAAAAATCCTGCAGTCTCTCCAAGCTGCTTTTAAATTTCAATTCAAACCCTGGGCCACATGGGAAGCTGCAGAGATTGGGAAACTTACCAAACCCAGTTTGTGTGTGAGAGTGTCTGCAGCTTTTGTGTCTTTGAACTTGCGAGGGTGCCAGGGAGAGAATGTCACTGTCTTCACCTCTCTCTCTGCCTCTCTGTATAAAAAAATCACCAAATTAAACCACACTCAATAATGCGACCATACACAATTAATTATCAAATATCTGTCTCTCTCGCTTTATCTCTGTCTCTCCCCGTCTCTCTCTCTCCCTGTTCTCTCTCTCCCTGTCTCTTCTCGAGCAGAAACAGGTGGAGACAGAGAGGCAGGGAGAGAGAGGAAGAGGGAGGGATGGAAACAGCTGGAGTTGTGGGTTAGATGCAGGGGGAGAGACACAGGCTGTTAGAGGGAGGGGGGGTTTCAGTGAGGGACAGGGTCTCCAGTTTAATTCTGAGGGTCCTGAGAGAGGGATTTCACTGTCTCAGCCCCTCTCTGGCTCCCTCACTCTGTATAAACAATTCCCAAATTTAAAAAACGCTCAACACAGCTGACTGCACTTTGTGGGATCTTGCTGTGCACCACAGTGATTTTAGTTTTAAAAAGGGTTACTTTTAAGAGGGAGTTCCGGCCTTTCTGGAGATTTGGGATGATGCAGACACACACACACACACACACACACACACAGGGTAGTGAGTGGGGAAGGGGGCTCACAGCAGGCGAGAGAGTGGGGGGTGGGGGGAGGACTGTGTCCCATCTGATTCAGGTTCACATTGCTGTTGCTGCAATTCAAAGCCTGTTTTGCTCTGCTGGGACTCTGGCTGCTGCTTTGGACACAAATGTTGTAAAGTTGTCTTCTGCAGCCCTGCTTTCTGCAGTTTAAAATCCCCAGCACAAAGACACAGGCTTTCTAAAGACACAACGCTGGATGGTTCGGTTTGGTTTTCTCAGCATTTCTTTTCAATATTTACATTTGTCAAACACCAGATGTTTTACCCTCGATGCAACTTCATAACAATATTAGAGAGAGACAGAGAGAAAGAAAGGGAGAGAGAAAGACAGAGAGGGAGAGAAAGAGAGAGAGAGAGAAAGGGAGAGAGAGAGACAGAGACGGGAGAGTGAGGGAAAGCAGGAAAGGGCAGCAAGAGGTCAGGGTTGTGGGGGAGTGCAGTGAGGGGGTGGGGGAAGAGACACAGGATCTGGGGGTCTCTCGTGTGGAGGGAGAGAGAGGGAGACGTGTGGTTCCCTCATTTCCCACTCACTTTACCCCAATCCTCATTTAAAAATCACTTTGTATCTGGCCCTGCTCAGACTGTGTGTGGGATCTTGCTGTGCCCTCATGCTCTCTGTCTCCCCTCCTCCCCTCCCCATATTCCCCGCACCGTGACAGTGCCCCACATTTTAAACATAAAAAGATGGAGGGGAAGGAGGGTGGGGTAGAGAGAGGAACAGAGAAGGGGTGGGGAGTGTCGGGGGCTGAGTGGAGGGGGGTAGGGGGATAGAGACAGAGGCTCTGGGGGTGGGTGGTGTCCTCCTGCAGTGTGGGACTCCCTGTGGGATCCTGATTGCAGCATTCCCAGTCTCTGAGAGAAAGAGAGAGACAGAAAGAGAAAGAGGGGGAAAGACAGAGAGAGAGAGAGAGAGAGACAGGCAGGGAGAAAGAGAGAGAGAAACAGTGTGAGGGAGAGAGAGAGAAAGACAGAGAAAGATGGAGGGAGAGAGAGAGAGAAAGATGGACGGAGAGAGAGAGAAAGGCAGACAGGGAGTGAGAGAGAAAGATGGAGGGAGTGGGAGAGAGAGAGGGGGAGAGTGAGGAGGAAAACAGGAAAAGACAGCAAGAGGTGAGGTTTGTGGGGGTGCAGTGAGGGGGTGGGGGAAGAGACACAGGATCACAGTGACCCGAGCTGGGAATTGAACCCGGGTCCCTGGAGCTGTGAGGCAGCAGCGCCAACCACTGTGCCCCCGTGTGGCCCTGCACGTTATGATTCAATTCTGAGGGTCCCGGGGCGAAGGGGGGGGGGGGGTGGATTTCACAGCCTCAGCCCCTCTCTGCCTCACTCTCCCTCTGTATAAACATTTCCCAAATTAAAACACACTCAACACAGCGAACTGCACCTTCTGGGATCTTCCAGAGCACCACAGAGATTGTGTTTTAAAAAGGGTTTGGCTTCGTTTTAAGAGGGAGTTCAACCCTTTCTGGGAATTTGGGATGAGACACACAGGGTAGTGAGTGGGGAAGGGGGCTCACAGCAGGCGAGAGTGTTGGGGGTGTGTTGGGGAGGACTGTGTCCCATTTGATTCAGGTTCACATTGTTGCTGCTGCTGCTGCTGTTGTTGTGGGATCTTGCTGTGCACACACTGGGCCTGTGGCCTTTGCTCGCACTGCAACAGTGACCACACTTTATTAAACAAAATCTCGCTCACGGACCGCAAAGTGGGTTCAAAGGAAGAAGTGTAAACGGGGTCGGGTAAATAAAAGCACTTCAATCGCCGAGGCATCGTAGGCTGTGCAGCGAGTGCTGGGGAATGGGGGGAGTATAGATTGGAATTTGATGGCCAGCATAGACCTGGTGGGCCGAAGGGCCTGTTTCTGTGCTGTGTGACTCCAGATTCTCCTCCCTCTTTTCCCAGGAATTTCTATTTGGATGGGAGGGCGTTCATAATTTCCCTGTCTCTGTCTCTCCAGCGTTCTTACCAATCCCAGCACCCCTCCCCTCTCTCTCTCCCCAGACATTCCTGTCTATATTTCATCTTTCAATAAAATGTGATGGAAAACACCAATGTGAATTTTTTGGATTTAATTTCAGGGAGGGAAAGACAGAGAGAGAGAAAGAGAGAGACAGGGAGGGAGGGAAGACAGACAGAGACAGAGAAAGACAGGGAGTGGGGGAAGGAGAGACAGACAGAGAGAGAGAGAAAAGCAGCCGAATAAAACCTGCAGCAGCCGCTTTATTCCATCGGATTGGGGATGTGATTGTGGGTTTTCCTGCTATCTCTCTCTCTCTCCCATCTTTCTCCTTTGATTGTGAGTTATCAGGGAAGGAGAGAGAGAGAAAGGGAGGGTAACAGAGGGAGATCAAAGGCAGAGGGGCAGGGAGAGGAGACACACTGGAGGGGGGGGGGTGGGTTAGGGGGGGGTCCTCTGCTCTGCACTCACAGCCCAGCTCCCCAGTCTCTGGGGAAAAGACCCTCACTCACACCCTCCCAGAAGGTGGGATTTGTAACCAGCGGCTGTGTGACTGAGGCTGAATCTGGGCTGTTGTGTTTGAATAGATTTTTTCCCAATATAAAGATATTGGAATGTGGCTGCTGCCACATTGCAGTGAGAGAGAGATGTGGCTTTGCAGGAGCTTCCCTCCCCATTTCCCCATGGAAATCACTGAGAAATAGCAAACGTGGCTCACAACACGTCATTATTTGAAACGGTCAGACAGAAACTTATCAGAGAGAGCATTTTAATCCCCATTCATCCCCAGACGGAGAAACAGAGCAGAGATCAGGACAGATTATCCAGAGTAAGAGAGACCGGGGCAAAGATGGGGTATTGGATATATATATAGATCTGGGGGGAAAGCAAAAGAGACACAGAGGGGGCTGGACAGGTTCAGAGATAGAGGCAGAGAAAGAGAGAAACAGCGAGAGACAGAGGGAATGGGAGAAGGGTGTGACTCTGCTCGAAGTGGAAGGTTCCCTGTTCATATCGAATGTACAAACAGCACCAATGCTGGAGTGACTTATTATTTTCATTTGCGGTGGGGGAGAGATGGAGGGGAAAGAGAGGGAGACGTGTGGTTCCCTCATTTCCCACTCACTTTACCCCAATCCTCACTTCAAAATCACTTTGTATCTGGCCGTGTTCAAGCTGTGTGTGTGTGGGATCTTGCTGTGCACTCATGCTCCGTCCCCCTGCCCCGTCCCCCTGCCCCATATTCCTCACACTATGACAGAGCCCCATGCTTTAAACATAAAAAGATGGAGGGGAAGGAGGGTGGGGTAGAGAGAGAGAAACAGGGTGAACAGAGAAGGGGTGGGGAGTGTTGAGTGCTCAGTGGAGGGGGGTAGGGGGATAGAGACAGAGGCTCTGGGGGGGGGGGAGGTGTCCTCCTGCAGTGTGGGACTCCCTGTTGGATCCTGATTGCAGCATTCCCAGTCTCTCTCCCTCTCACTGTGAAGCACTCAGGAGGGAGAGGGAGCTGAAATTCAAATTCCTGAGCCTGGGGGAAAGGCTTGTTCTCAATCCCAGAGTCCTGCTTGTGTGTTTAGACAGGGCGCTGGGATTTGTGGGTGTGGATGGAGAAGATTGTTCTGTTTAACTGGGGGGTGGGAGAGAGGGGGGTTTGTTCTTTCCACCTGAGGAATAATGCAGCCTCTGTGACTAGGCCGCACTTCACGGCCTAAATCTCAGCAGCACTTTTGCATTCGCTTAATTCCCCAACAGGGTTTAAGTGGCTGAATTTAATGGTTCAATAAAATGTGAAGCAGCCGCTTCAGGGTGGGATTGTGGATTTTCCTGCCCCCCCGCCCCCCTCTCATTTCCCTTTTGATTGTGAGTTTTATTTTAAACGGTCAGACAGAAACTTAGAGAGAGCATTTCAATCCTGCTTCACCTCGAGGTAGAGAAACAGAGCAGAGATCAGGACAGGTTATCCAGAGACGGGGTATTGGACAGATATAGATCTGGGGGAAGTGTGTAGGAGACGGAGAGGGAGAAACAGAGGGGGGGGGGGGGGCGGAGAGAGGTGACTGACAGAAGTGGGAACTTCATTGGGGCCTCCTGTGTTTATTCACTGGCCTGTCTCTGGAGTAAAGCCCCCAGTATGCTTTGACGTGTTTAATAAATTCAATATCGGGACAGTCAGGAGGCAGTTGCAAGTTCATTGCATTTGAAACTTGTTCCCATTTTGTCAGGGTTTAATAATGAGGAGGTGAAAATGAATGTTTCCCCCACCTCCCCAAGTGAGATTGTGAATTTCAGCAAGTCCTGGGATCTTGCTGTGCCTTTTATTGTTTATAATCAGCTTTTGTTTTGTGTTTAATCAAATTTCACTTTATTTTCTCTTTCTCTCTTCCAAGGAGAATTCCTTTGGAAACTTTGGCGATGCAGAGAGCGAATAGTTTTGCCGTGAGGAATCCTCGGACAAGAGCTATAACCAGAGAGAAAAATATTAATAAAAGTCCCCGTGTCTTTGTCGTTCATTTTTATTCACAGATAGACTGGTGGGGCTTTTACACGGAGGGTTAGTGGTCTGTGTGTCAGGGGGAGGGGGCATTCCCAGTGATCCCTGCTCCAATGTAATCCCACAGATTTCAATCCCTCTCCCTGAAGCTCTGTCTGTGCAACTCCCCCATCCTCAGAACTGTTTCTCCACATCTTTCCAATCCCGGTCTCTCCCCATCCTTTATACCTCAGCCTCTCACAATGGCAGCATCTTTCCCTTTTTCTCTCCTTCTCTCTATCTTTCACTCTCTCTCTGAAACTTTGTCACTCTGTCTTGCCAAAGCCCCACTTTCTATTTATCTCGACATCTCACTTTGTATCTCAGCCTCTCCGTCTCTCTCTCTCTCTGTGGATCATTTTATCTCAATCACAGCAGCCTCCTCTCCGTCTCTCTCTCTCTATCTCTGCTCCCCCCTCTGTCTATCTCTGCTCCCTCTCTGTGACTCATTCTGTCTGAAGTACAGCAGCATTCTCTCTCACTCCCCATCTCTATATCTTTTCACAATAACTTCATTGCAGTGTTAATGTAAGCCTACTTGTGATTAACAAATAAAATTTTAACATTAACTCTGCTTTTATTTGTCTCTTATCTCTCTCTCTATCGCTTCCCTCTCTCTATCTGCTTCCCCCTCTCTCTGATCTCTGCTTCCTTCTCTGTGAATCAGTCTGAATTACAGTCGCATCCTCCCCATCTCCATCTCTCTGATCTCTGCTTCCCCCTCTCTGTGAATCATTCTGTCTGAATTACAGCAGCATTCTCTCTATCTCCATATCTCTACTTCTCTGTCTCTTATATCTCTCTCTCTCTCTCTGCTCTCTCGTGGGGGACGGGCCAGATCACGGGTTTGCTGTTCACAAGCAGCAAGGGCCCAGGAACGCAGAGGGAGGGAATCGGGGGCAATTCAGAGGGATTCAGCACTGCTGAAAGGGCTGACCAGAGTCAGGGGTTATCAGAGAAAGGGGGCAATGGAGGAGGGGGGAGGGGGAATCAGACAGGGGGTCTGTTGTACAGGATGGGGGTGGGGGATGTTATAACACAGGCTGCTCAGTGTCAAGGGAATTAGTCATTTGAACGTTAATGTTTAAAATGGGCAGAGTTTCCACATCCAACTCCACCAGGAGCTGTTTACAGGGGGGTGGTGGACGGGGATGGACACGCGGAGGGGGGGGGGGGTACTAATTAGAAAGGGGGGGATCTGTCAGTCCAGAGGCTGTTCACAGGGAGGGAGTGGGAATTTGCCAGGTTGAGAGGGGCGCGGGGGGGGGGGGGAAAGAGGGGAACTTAGAGGGATACGGGGCTCAGAGGGAAGGATCGGAAGATTTAGAGGGATTGTGAGGAGGGACGACAGATTTGGCTGGAGTGGGGGGGGGGATTGAGGGGGATTAAAGGGGGAGAGTGGAGAGGGATGTAGGGGTAGACTCAGGGATTGTGGTCGGGAATTAGAGGGATTCAGGGGGATTTAAGGGTCTCACGGGGACTTTGGGATTTAGCGGGGCTGAGAGGGAGGGAATCGGGGGGAATTGAGGGGGATTTGGGAAGAGGGGGCTCAGACGGGAATTTCTGGGGTTCTGAGGGATACAGGAGGGATTGGGGGGTTTACGGGGATTAAAAGACATGGTTTGGTGCTCAGACAGATTGAAGGGGTGGGATTGGAGAGGGAGCAGGATTCGGGGGCAGAGGATTGTGGCGAGGGTGGGTGCGATCTCGGGAGACATTCAGGGGGGATTCCAGAGGAATCTCAGGGGCTTAGAATCTGGGGAGGGTCTGGATGGGGTAGGGAGTCAGAGGGAGATGGCGGGGGGGCGAGTCGGGGTGGAGGGAAAGGGATTGAGGGCGGGGTGGATTTATAGGGATTTGGGAGGGGGGAAATTCAGAGAGGGATTTAGGGTGGGGCCTTGCATCAGGGTTAGAATTGGGGGGGGGGGTCGAGCGATTCGGAGTGGGGGGGTGACTCAGAGGGATTCAGGGGTGGGGAGGACTGAGGAAGGATTGGGTGGCTTGATTTTGGCAGGGGGGGCAAAGGGAGCCTTTGGGGGGGGCTGAGGATTTGGGGCAGGAACTTGGAGGATTCAGGGGGCTGAGAGTCAGATTGGCAGTGGGTGTCAGAGAGATTGAGCGGGGGGAGGGGGTGCTTACAGAGTCGGATTAAAGCAGATCGGGCAGAGGGACAGGGAATCAGGTGGGGGAAAGGGGAGTTTTGGGGGGGAATTAGTGGAGATTGAGGGCAGCGGGTTGAGAAGGATTGGGAGTGGCTCAGAGGGCTTTGGCGGTGAGTTCCTGAGAGAGAGTGAGTGGGGGGGTGATTAGAGTGGGATTCGGGGGCGGGCAATTCGGGGGCGGGCAATTCGGGGGCGGGGCAATTCGGGGGCGGGCAATTCGGGGGCGGGCAATTCGGGGGCGGGCAATTCGGGGGCGGGCAATTCCGGGGCGGGCAATTCGGGGGGGGGGGCAATTCGGGGGCGGGCAATCGGGGGGGGCAATTCGGGGGCGGGCAATCCGGGGGCGGGCAATCGGGGGGGGGGGGCAATTCGGGGGCGGGCAATCGGGGGGCGGGCAATCCGGGGGCGGGCAATTCGGTGGCGGGCAATTCGGGGGCGGGCAATTGGGGGGTGGGCAATTGGGGGTGGCCAATTCGGGGGCGGGCAATTGGGGGGCGGGCAATTGGGGGGCGGGCAATTGGGGGGCGGGCAATCGGGGGGCGGGCAATCCGGGGGCGGGCAATTCGGGGGCGGGCAATTCGGGGGCGGGCAATCGGGGGCGGGCAATCGGGGAGCGGGCAATCGGGGGGCGGGCAATCGGGGGGGGGGCAAAACCCAGGGGGGGGGCAAAACCCAGGGGGGGGCAAAACCCAGGGGGGGGGCAAAACCCAGGGGGGGGGCAAAACCCAGGGGGGGGCAAAACCCAGGGGGGGGGCAAAACCCAGGGGGGGGGCAAAACCCAGGGGGGGGGGCAAAACCCAGGGGGTTCTTCCACAACCATTGCTTTTTAACCAGCTGCTCCTTCCACAACCATTGCTTTTTAACCAGCTGCTCCTTCCACAACCATTGCTTTTTAACCAGCTGCTCCTTCCACAACCATTGCTTTTTAACCAGCTGTCCCTTCCACAACCATTGCTTTTTAACCAGCTGTCCCTTCCACAACCATTGCTTTTTAACCAGCTGTCCCTTCCACAACCATTGCTTTTTAACCAGCTGTCCCTTCCACAACCATTGCTTTTTAACCAGCTGTCCCTTCCACAACCATTGCTTTTTAACCAGCTGTCCCTTCCACAACCATTGCTTTTTAACCAGCTGCTCCTTCCACAACCATTGCTTTTTAACCAGCTGCTCCTTCCACAACCATTGCTTTTTAACCAGCTGTCCCTTCCACAACCATTGCTTTTTAACCAGCTGTCCCTTCCACAACCATTGCTTTTTAACCAGCTGTCCCTTCCACAACCATTGCTTTTTAACCAGCTGTCCCTTCCACAACCATTGCTTTTTAACCAGCTGTCCCTTCCACAACCATTGCTTTTTAACCAGCTGTCCCTTCCACAACCATTGCTTTTTAACCAGCTGCTCCTTCCACAACCATTGCTTTTTAACCAGCTGTCCCTTCCACAACCATTGCTTTTTAACCAGCTGCTCCTTCCACAACCATTGCTTTTTAACCAGCTGCTCCTTCCACAACCATTGCTTTTTAACCAGCTGCTCCTTCCACAACCATTGCTTTTTAACCAGCTGTCCCTTCCACAACCATTGCTTTTTAACCAGCTGCTCCTTCCACAACCATTGCTTTTTAACCAGCTGTCCCTTCCACAACCATTGCTTTTTAACCAGCTGCTCCTTCCACAACCATTGCTTTTTAACCAGCTGTCCCTTCCACAACCATTGCTTTTTAACCAGCTGCTCCTTCCACAACCATTGCTTTTTAACCAGCTGCTCCTTCCACAACCATTGCTTTTTAACCAGCTGCTCCTTCCACAACCATTGCTTTTTAACCAGCTGCTCCTTCCACAACCATTGCTTTTTAACCAGCTGCTCCTTCCACAACCATTGCTTTTTAACCAGCTGCTCCTTCCACAACCATTGCTTTTTAACCAGCTGTCCCTTCCACAACCATTGCTTTTTAACCAGCTGCTCCTTCCACAACCATTGCTTTTTAACCAGCTGCTCCTTCCACAACCATTGCTTTTTAACCAGCTGCTCCTTCCACAACCATTGCTTTTTAACCAGCTGTCCCTTCCACAACCATTGCTTTTTAACCAGCTGCTCCTTCCACAACCATTGCTTTTTAACCAGCTGCTCCTTCCACAACCATTGCTTTTTAACCAGCTGCTCCTTCCACAACCATTGCTTTTTAACCAGCTGTCCCTTCCACAACCATTGCTTTTTAACCAGCTGCTCCTTCCACAACCATTGCTTTTTAACCAGCTGTCCCTTCCACAACCATTGCTTTTTAACCAGCTCTCCCTTCCACAACCATTGCTTTTTAACCAGCTGTCCCTTCCACAACCATTGCTTTTTAACCAGCTGCTCCTTCCACAACCATTGCTTTTTAACCAGCTGTCCCTTCCACAACCATTGCTTTTTAACCAGCTGCTCCTTCCACAACCATTGCTTTTTAACCAGCTGTCCCTTCCACAACCATTGCTTTTTAACCAGCTGCTCCTTCCACAACCATTGCTTTTTAACCAGCTGCTCCTTCCACAACCATTGCTTTTTAACCAGCTGCTCCTTCCACAACCATTGCTTTTTAACCAGCTGCTCCTTCCACAACCATTGCTTTTTAACCAGCTGCTCCTTCCACAACCATTGCTTTTTAACCAGCTGCTCCTTCCACAACCATTGCTTTTTAACCAGCTGTCCCTTCCACAACCATTGCTTTTTAACCAGCTGCTCCTTCCACAACCATTGCTTTTTAACCAGCTGCTCCTTCCACAACCATTGCTTTTTAACCAGCTGCTCCTTCCACAACCATTGCTTTTTAACCAGCTGTCCCTTCCACAACCATTGCTTTTTAACCAGCTGCTCCTTCCACAACCATTGCTTTTTAACCAGCTGCTCCTTCCACAACCATTGCTTTTTAACCAGCTGCTCCTTCCACAACCATTGCTTTTTAACCAGCTGTCCCTTCCACAACCATTGCTTTTTAACCAGCTGCTCCTTCCACAACCATTGCTTTTTAACCAGCTGTCCCTTCCACAACCATTGCTTTTTAACCAGCTCTCCCTTCCACAACCATTGCTTTTTAACCAGCTGTCCCTTCCACAACCATTGCTTTTTAACCAGCTGCTCCTTCCACAACCATTGCTTTTTAACCAGCTGCCCCTTCCACAACCATTGCTTTTTAACCAGCTGCTCCTTCCACAACCATTGCTTTTTAACCAGCTGCTCCTTCCACAATCATTGCTTTTTAACCAGCTGCTCCTTCCACAACCATTGCTTTTTAACCAGCTGCTCCTTCCACAACCATTGCTTTTTAACCAGCTGTCCCTTCCACAACCATTGCTTTTTAACCAGCTGTCCCTTCCACAACCATTGCTTTTTAACCAGCTGCTCCTTCCACAACCATTGCTTTTTAACCAGCTGCTCCTTCCACAACCATTGCTTTTTAACCAGCTGCTCCTTCCACAACCATTGCTTTTTAACCAGCTGCTCCTTCCACAACCATTGCTTTTTAACCAGCTGCTCCTTCCACAACCATTGCTTTTTAACCAGCTGTCCCTTCCACAACCATTGCTTTTTAACCAGCTGCTCCTTCCACAACCATTGCTTTTTAACCAGCTGCTCCTTCCACAACCATTGCTTTTTAACCAGCTGTCCCTTCCACAACCATTGCTTTTTAACCAGCTGCTCCTTCCACAACCATTGCTTTTTAACCAGCTGCTCCTTCCACAACCATTGCTTTTTAACCAGCTGCCCCTTCCACAGCCATTGCTTTTTAACCAGCTGTCCCTTCCACAACCATTGATTTTTAACCAGCTGTCCCTTCCACAACCATTGCTTTTTAACCAGCTGCTCCTTCCTCAACCATTGCTTTTTAACCAGCTGTCCCTTCCACAACCATTGCTTTTTAACCAGCTGCTCCTTCCACAACCATTGCTTTTTAACCAGCTATCCCTTCCACAACCATTGCTTTTTAACCAGCTGCTCCTTCCACAACCATTGCTTTTTAACCAGCTATCCCTTCCACAACCATTGCTTTTTAACCAGCTGCTCCTTCCACAACCATTGCTTTTTAACCAGCTGCTCCTTCCACAACCATTGCTTTTTAACCAGCTGCTCCTTCCACAACCATTGCTTTTTAACCAGCTGCTCCTTCCACAACCATTGCTTTTTAACCAGCTGCCCCTTCCACAACCATTGCTTTTTAACCAGCTGCTCCTTCCACAACCATTGCTTTTTAACCAGCTGTCCCTTCCACAACCATTGCTTTTTAACCAGCTGCTCCTTCCACAACCATTGCTTTTTAACCAGCTGCTCCTTCCACAACCATTGCTTTTTAACCAGCTGCTCCTTCCACAACCATTGCTTTTTAACCAGCTGCTCCTTCCACAACCATTGCTTTTTAACCAGCTGCCCCTTCCACAACCATTGCTTTTTAACCAGCTGCTCCTTCCACAACCATTGCTTTTTAACCAGCTGTCCCTTCCACAACCATTGCTTTTTAACCAGCTGCTCCTTCCACAACCATTGCTTTTTAACCAGCTGCTCCTTCCACAACCATTGCTTTTTAAACAGCTGCTCCTTCCACAACCATTGCTTTTTAACCAGCTGTCCCTTCCACAACCATTGCTTTTTAACCAGCTGCTCCTTCCACAACCATTGCTTTTTAACCAGCTGTCCCTTCCACAACCATTGCTTTTTAACCAGCTGCTCCTTCCACAACCATTGCTTTTTAACCAGCTGCTCCTTCCACAACCATTGCTTTTTAACCAGCTGTCCCTTCCACAACCATTGCTTTTTAACCAGCTGCTCCTTCCACAACCATTGCTTTTTAACCAGCTGCTCCTTCCACAACCATTGCTTTTTAACCAGCTGCCCCTTCCACAACCATTGCTTTTTAACCAGCTGCTCCTTCCACAACCATTGCTTTTTAACCAGCTGTCCCTTCCACAACCATTGCTTTTTAACCAGCTGCTCCTTCCACAACCATTGCTTTTTAACCAGCTGCTCCTTCCACAACCATTGCTTTTTAACCAGCTGCTCCTTCCACAACCATTGCTTTTTAACCAGCTGCTCCTTCCACAACCATTGCTTCGATTTGAAAGAAATGCCATTCAATTGTGGACAGCTCTGGAAGTTTCCATATTCCCGTCTTGCAAGTTATAGATAACCGTTTGTAATCTTGATGTACTATTACTACACTTGCTTTTTGCTTCCTAATGCAAAGCATTTAGTGCCACTGTATCTGAATTCATTGGAGAAATAACAGACACGAATAAACACCTAAAAGATCAGCGAACTTTTAAATGCAGTCTGAATCTACAGTTGTGCCAGGAGTATGATTCAAACTTGTACCCAGTTTTTACAGTCATGTTTTTAAATCTGCTAAATTTACAGCTCTCTGAAATCGTGAGAGAATTTAAAACAACAAATGGATTATTGCTCACGGATTCACCACTTCAGAACAACCTGCACGAACTCTGGGCTCTGCTCAACTTCCTCCTCCTGGATGTCTTCAATTCGTCTGCAGTAAGTAATGAGAAAAGCAGCTTGACAGTGACTGCACCGTTTGTCTCAGGTTCAATTACAGTGTTTCAACCTATTTCTCTTTGGAAGGCATGAGAGAATGCTGCAAAGTTGTGTCTTTGGGGATCACTGGGTCCCTTTTCCCTCTCACTCCTTCCAGTCGTGTCTGGGGCAGTTTCAGGGCTGGAGAGGATTGTCCTCATTCACTGGGGGAGGGGGGAGAAAACTGTTCTCTGTCCCCGAGGTTTAATGCAGCCTCTGTGACTAGGCCTCAATTCAAGGCCTAATCTCAGAGGGCCCTCAGAATGTCCTTTTGTATTTGCTTCATTCCCGAACAGTGTCTGTGCTGAAGTGGGAGAACTCCATGGTTAAAAGCAAAATAATTCATTTTATTCAGGATGTGATTGTGGGTTTTCCTGCTCTCTCTCTCTCTCTCTCTGTCTCCCATCGTTCTCCTTTGATTGTGAGTTATCAGAGAGAGAAATGGGAACTGGAGGGTAACAGTGAGAGAGGGGGAACGGGAGGGTAACAGAGCAGTTTGCTTGTGGGATCTTGCTGTGAGTATTTTCCCTGCAGCCTATCCTGCTGGGAGACCGTGGTTCCGCTCCCCAAATTCAGTGCACTGACAACTGACTGTGATTGCTTCCATCTCCCACCACTGCCCCCAGCCTCATTTCTCAATGTGAATCAGTGATCAACACAAACAGTGGTCACAGGGTGACATGATTTAAAATGGTCAGACAGACACCTTTCAGAGAGCATTTCAATCCAGATTCATCGTCAGAGAGAGAGAGAGAGAGATTATCCAGAGCAGGCGAGAGAGAGAGAGGAGGGTGATGGGTTCGCACAGAGATAGGGGGAGATAAACAGGCAGAGAGAGGGAGAGAGAACAGAGATAGATCATCAAGTGCAGGAGAGAGAGAGAAGAGGGGGGTGGATAGGGACAGAGATGGTGGAGGTAAAAGAGAGGGGGAATTAGAGAGAGAAACAGAGAGGAGTGACTGTGCTGGAAGTGGAAGATTCCCTGTTCATATCAAATGTACAAACAGCACCAAACCTGGAGTGATGTCCCCTTATTTTAACTGGGGAGGGGTGGAAGGAAGAGGGGCGGAGAGAGGGAGAGGTGTGGTCCCTCATTGCCAATTAATTCACCTCAATCCTCACTTAAATATCACATTGTATCTGGCCATGTTCAGACTGTGTGGGATCTTGCTGTGCACTCATGCTCTGTGCCTCCTCCCTGCCCCATATTCCTCACACTGTATCAGTGTCCACATTTTAAACATAAAAGGTTGAGTGAAAGGAGGGTGGGATATGGAGAGGAACAGGGTAAGGCAGAACTGCAGAGAGGGCGTTTCGATCGAGTTCTCACAGGGGCTTGGAATGAAAAAGGCTGCGATTGGGACCCGGTTTAATTGGCCAAATGGACAGTGCCTGTGTTTTACTCTCAGTAATGTCACGGTGCTGTGTGAGAGCCCAGGGCAGCGCTTCAATCTACTTTTACTGAGTTTCTCTTTGTAACATTCTCAGTCTCCCTCTCACTGCGAAGCACTCGGGAGGGAGAGGGAGCTGAAATTCACATTCCTGAGCCTGGGGGAAAAGCTTGTTCTCAATCCCAGAGTCCTACTTGTGTTTTTAGACAGGGCGCTGGGATTTGTGGATTTAAAGGATTGTTCTGTTTCACTGGGCCTCAATTCAAGGCCCGGGTGACTTGGCCTCAATTCAAGGCCTGTGTGACCTGGCCTCAATTCAAGGCTTGTGTGACGAGACCTCAATTCAAGGCCTGTGTGACTAGGCCTCAATTCAAGGCCTGTGTGACTCGGCCTCAATTCAAGGCCTGTGTGACTAGGCCTCAATTCAAGGCCTGTGTGAGTAGGCCTCAATTCAAGGCCTGTGTGAGTAGGCCTCAATTCAAGGCCTGTGTGACTGAGCCTCAATTCAAGGCCTGTGTGACTGAGCCTCAATTCAAGGCCTGTGTGACTGAGCCTCAATTCAAGGCCTGTGTGACTGAGCCTCAATTCAAGGCCTGTGTGACTGAGCCTCAATTCAAGGCCTGTGTGGCTCGGCCTCAATTTAAGGCCTGTGTGACTGAGCGTTAATTCAAGGCCTGTGTGGCTCGGCCTCAATTCAAGGCCTAATCTCAGGGGCACCTTTGCATTTCCTTAATTCCTGAACAGGGTTTAAGTGGCTGAATTCAATGGTTCAATAAAATGTGCAGCAGCCACTTCAGGGTGGGATTGTGGGTTTTCCATGCTCCCCCTCCCACTGTTCTCTTCTCATTCTGAGCTTTAAAACATGATGCACAGCGTACATCATTATTTTAAACGGTCAGACAGCAACTTATCAGAGAGAGCACTTCAGTCCAGATTCACACTGAGATAGAGAAACAGCAGAGATCAGGACAGATTATCCAGAGCAGAAGAGGGAGGGGTGCAGAGATTGTGTATTGGATAGGTCTAGATCTGGGGGGAGAGTGAAAGAGACAGAGAGGGGGGCGGGGGTGATGGAAGCTTCATTGCTGAGATTGAATGTATTGATATCGAATGAGGGAGATTCTCAGTGTTGGTGCGGTTTGTAAAATGAGTCAGAAGCACAGCTGGAGGTGGGGTTAAACGCAGAGGGAGAGACACAGATCAGGGAATGGATGGGGGAGTGGGGAGCCTCCCTGTTTCTTTACAGCCCAGCCTCTGGAGTAAACCCGTCCCCACCCACTCCCCCCACCAAAAATGCTTTGATGTGTTTAATTAATTTAATACTGGGACAGTCACGAGGCATTTGCACTTTCATTTCATTTTGAAATCTGTTCCCCTTTGAACAAAGGACAAAGAACAGTACAGCTCAGGAACAGGGCCCTTCGGCCCTCCAAGTCCGTGCCGCTCCCTAGTCCAAACTCGACCATTCTTTTGTAGCCCTCCATTCCCACTCCGTTCATGTGGCTATCTAGATAAGTCTTAAACGTTCCCAGTGTGTCCGCCTCCACCACCTTGCCTGGCAGCGCATTCCAGGCCCCCAGCACCCTCAGGGCTCTGGTAATGTGGCGACCAGAACTGGACGCAGTATTCCAAATGGTCAGAGTTTGATAATGGGAAGGATGTGGAAATGAATGTTTTCTCCCCGCACCCCAGAGAAAATAAGGCTGAGAGGAGACTTGATAGAGAGATTCAAGATCCTAAGAATTATGGACTGGTTAAAGAGTGACAAACTCTTCCCTCTCAAGAGATGGTCAGGAACTAGAGGGCACCGATTCTAATTGATGGGGAAATGGATCAGAAGTGAAGTGAGAAAAAGCACTTCACCGAGAGGCTGTTTGGAATCTGGAACAATCTTCCTGAAATCCTGTTCCAGTATTCAATAACATGATGGCTGATCTGTGATCGAACTCTCTACCTCTTTACCCCTTGGACTAAGGGAAATCTATCAACCCCAGATTTAAAATGATAACAAATGACTGAGCATCAATAGCCATTTGCAGAAGATTGTTTCAAACTAACTCCACACCACATCTGGCAATGATTTCATTGCGACATTTCGAAAATCCTAAACTGAGGCTAACATCCAAATGTCCCCAAGTCCTGGAGTCCCAACCAGCAGAAAAACTTGTTCTTTATTATCCTTTACCTCTTTATTTTAAATGTTTGATTAAATCAGGCTCTAATTTAAATTACAGCGGTTATTTAATTTAAGCTAAATTAATGTCACAACATTACTGCCATCTTTTACCCAAAACTTAGCTTCAGACCGTGTCCCTCTATATTTAACCAGCCCGTCTCTGACATCTCCTCCAGTCACACAACCCTGTGAGATGTCTGCACCGCTCTAATTGTGGCATCATGAGCGTTCCACATGCAACATGACTTGCATCGATAAACTCTCATCTCCAACATTTCAATTGAAATGTCAAAGCTCAATGGCTTTGAAGCCGAATGGTCCAGATTGCCATGGCCTTCAATGTGAACAGGTTGTTAGTGATGTCACTACAGAGGTTGCCTAGGAAACAATGACTGAACACAGGGGGTGAATGTGAGAAGCTGAAGTTTCCACTTGAAGACATTCCCAGTGTCTCTGAGCAGCTGAACTGGGGAAGCCTTTGGGCAGAGACTGTGCTGCTGCTATTGCCCTTCCCGGCCACCAGGCGTCTCTGTAACGCTCCCGGGGGCTGCCTGTGCGCATGTGCGGGACGGGAATGCTCCCAGAGGTCAGCGCGCGGGACGCCGCCGCATTGATGCCGTCTCCCCTGGCAACAGCAAGATGGTCGCCGCCGTCATCTCCCTTGGCAAGGGAAGAGAGCCGCTGGCCGTCTCCCTTGGCAACGCAAAATGGCCGCCGGCGGGGGGGGGTGTCATTGCGGCGCGTGCGCAGTGAGGTCTGTCTGCAGCCATTGTCCAGGTTGCCCCCAGTGGATGGGGTTGGGATTGTGCAGCAGATGGAGCAACAATCCCAGTTTCAATAGGGGGACAGAAGCTGCAATGCTGCCCCCTGTTGGTCACTTCTCCCAGTCTCAGCATTGCAGAGTGTTTAAACAAGAGTGCATTGTCACAGCAGCACCTTCACCTTCAGTTTCACTTTATTTATTAGTCTCAGAAGTAGGCTTACATTAACACTGCAATGAAGTTACTGTGAGAATCCCCTAGTCGCCCACACTCCGGCGCCTGTTCGGGTTACACTGAGGGAGAATTTAGCACGGCCAATGCACCCTAACCAGCACGTCTTTCAGACTGTGGGAGGAAACCGGAGCACCCGGAGGAAACCCACGCAGACACGGGGAGGGGACAGCCCGGGGGAACGCTCCATTCCAACTGTCCCTGGAGTGTCAGATTAACCTGGGTCACTCACGCACCCCCGGCTAAGACTCACCTCCCTCAGACAGTGAGACCCTCCTGTATCACTCACCTTACTGTAGTCAGATACCCTCAGACTCAGCACTGTCCACAGGTACAGCACGGGGTTAGATACAAAGTAAAGTTCCATCTACACTGTCCCCATCAATCACTCCCAGGACACGGACAGCATGGGCTAGGTACAGGGTAAAGTTCCCTCTACACTGTCCGCATCACACACTCCCAGGACAGGTACAGCACGGGTTTAGATGCAAAGTAAAGTTCCCTCTACACTGTCCCCATCAAACACTCCCAGGACAGGTACAGCACAGTGTTAGATACAGAGTAAAGTTCCCTCTACACTGTCCCCATCAAACACTCTCAGGACAGGTACAGCACACGGTGAGATACAGAGTAAAGCTCCCTCTACACTGTCCCCATCAAACACTCCCAGGACAGGTACAGCACAGGGTTAGATACAGAGTAAAGCTCCCGCTGCACTGTCTCCATCAAACACTCCCAAGACAGGTACAGCACGGGGTTAGATACAGAGTAAAGCTCCCTCTACACTGTCCCCATCAAACACTCCCAGGACAGGTACAGCACGGGGTTAGATACAGAGTACAGCTCCCTCTGCACTGTCCCCATCAAACACTCCCAGGACAGGTACAGCACGGGGTTAGATACAGAGTAAAGCTCCCTCTACACTGTCCCCATCAAACACTCCCAGGACAGGTACAGCACGGGGTTAGATACAGAGTAAAGCTCCCTCGACACTGTCCCCAACAAACACACACAGGACAGATAGAGCATGGGGTTAGATACAGAGTAAAGCTCCCTCTACACTGTCCTCATCAAACACTCCCTCCACAGGTACAGCACGGGGTTAGATACAAAGTAAAGTTCCATCTACACTGTCCCCATCAATCACTCCCAGGACACGGACAGCATGGGCTAGGTACAGGGTAAAGTTCCCTCTACACTGTCCGCATCACACACTCCCAGGACAGGTACAGCACGGGTTTAGATGCAAAGTAAAGTTCCCTCTACACTGTCCCCATCAAACACGCCCAGGACAGGTACAGCACAGTGTTAGATACAGAGTAAAGTTCCCTCTACACTGTCCCCATCAAACACTCACAGGACAGGTACAGCACAGGGTGAGATACAGAGTAATGCTCCCTCTGCACTGTCCGCATCAAACACTCCCAGGACAGGTACAGTACGGGGTTACATGCAAGGTAAAGTTCCCTCTACACTGTCCGCATCAAACACTCCCAGGACAGGTACAGCACGGGGTTAGATACAGAGTAAAGCTCCCTCTACACTGTCCCCCATCAAACACTCCCAGGACAGGTACATCACGGGATTAGATACAGAGTAAAGCTCCCTCTACACTGTCCCCCATCAAACACTCCCAGGACAGGTACAGCACAGGGTGAGATACAGATTAAAGCTCCCTCTGCACTGTCCGCATCACACACTCCCTGGACAGGTACAGTACGGGGTTAGATGCAAAGTAAAGTTCCCTCTACACTGTCCCCATCAAACACTCCCAGGACAGGTACAGCACACGGTTAGATACAGAGTAAAGCTCCCTCTACACTGTCCCCATCAAACACTCCCAGGACAGGTACAGCACGGGGTTAGATACAGAGTAAAGCTCCCTCGACACTGTCCCCATCAAACACACACAGGACAGATAGAGCATGGGGTTAGATAGAGAGTACAGCTCCCTCTACACTGTCCCCATCAAACACTCCCTCCACAGGTACAACACGGGGTTAGATACAAAGTAAAGTTCCATCTACACTGTCCCCATCAATCACTCCCAGGACAAGGACAGCATGGGCTAGGTACAGGGTAAAGTTCCCTCCACACTGTCCGCATCACACACTCCCTCCACAGGTACAGCACGGGGTTAGATGCAAAGTAAAGTTCCCTCTACACTGTCCCCATCAAACACTCCCAGGACAGGTACAGCATGGGGTTAGATACAGAGTAAAGCTCCCACTACACTGTCCCCATCAAACACTCCCAGGACAGGTGGAGCACGGGGTTAGATAGAGAGTAAAACTCCCTCTACACTGTCCCCATCAAACACTCACAGGACATGTTCAGCATGGGGTTACAGAATAAAGCTCCCTTCACACTGTCCTCATCAAACACACACAGGACAGATACAGCATGGGGTTAGATACAGAATAAAGCTCCCTGCACACTGTCCCCATCAAACACTCCCAGGGCAGGTACAGCACGGGGTTAGATACAGAGTAAAGCTTCCTCTACACTGTCCCCATCAAACACACCCAGGATGGATACAGCACGGGGTTAGATACAGAGTAAAGCTCCCTCTACACTGTCCCCATCAAACACTCCCAGGACATGTGGAGCACGGGGTTAGATGGAGAGTAAAACTCCCTCTACACGGTCCCCCTAAAACACAACCAGGACAGACACAGCACGGGTTTAGATACAAAGTAAAGTTCCCTCTACACTGTCCCCATCAAATAGTCCCAGGACAGATAGAGCACGGGGTTTGATGCAGAGTAAAGCTCCCTCTACACTGTCCCCATCAAACACTCCCAGGACAGGTACAGCACGGGGTTAGATACAGAGTAAAGCTCCCTCCACACTGTCCCCATCAAACACTGCCAGGACAGGTACAGCACGGGGCTAGATACAGATTAACGCTCCCTCCACACTGTCCCCATCAAACACTCCCAGGACAGGTACAGCACGGGGTTAGATACAGAGTAAAGCTCCCTCTACACTGTCCCCATTAAACACTCCCAGGACAGGTACAGTACGGGGTTAGATACAGAGTCAAGCTCCCTCCACACAGTCCCCATCAAACACTCCCAGGACAGGTACAGCACGGGGTTAGATACAGAGTCAAGCTCCCTCCACACTGTCCCCATCAAACACTCCCAGGACAGGTACAGCACGTGGTTAGATACAGAGTAAAGCTCCCTCGACACTGTCCCCAACAAACACACACAGGACAGATAGAGCATGGGGTTAGATACAGAGTAAAGCTCCCTGTACACTGTCCCCATCAAACACTCCCTCCACAGGTACAGCACGGGGTTAGATACAAAGTAAAGTTCCATCTACACTGTCCCCATCAATCACTCCCAGGACACGGACAGCATGGGCTAGGTACAGGGTAAAGTTCCCTCTACACTGTCCGCATCACACACTCCCAGGACAGGTACAGCACGGGTTTAGATGCAAAGTAAAGTACCCTCTACACTGTCCCCATCAAACACTCCCAGGACAGGTACAGCACAGTGTTAGATACAGAGTAAAGTTCCCTCTACACTGTCCCCATCAAACACTCTCAGGACAGGTACAGCACAGGGTGAGATACAGAGTAATGCTCCCTCTGCACTGTCCGCATCAAACACTCCCAGGACAGGTACAGTACGGGGTTACATGCAAAGTAAAGTTCCCTCTACACTGTCCGCATCAAACACTCCCAGGACAGGTACAGCACGGGGTTAGATACAGAGTAAAGCTCCCTCTACACTGTCCCCCATCAAACACTCCCAGGACAGGTACATCACGGGATTAGATACAGAGTAAAGCTCCCTCTACACTGTCCCCCATCAAACACTCCCAGGACAGGTACAGCACAGGGTGAGATACAGATTAAAGCTCCCTCTGCACTGTCCGCATCACACACTCCCTGGACAGGTACAGTACGGGGTTAGATGCAAAGTAAAGTTCCCTCTACACTGTCCCCATCAAACACTCCCAGGACAGGTACAGCACGGGGTTAGATTCAGAGTATAGCTCCCTCTACACTGTCCCCATCAAACACTCCCTCCACAGGTACAGCACGGGGTTAGTTACAAAGTAAAGTTCCATCTACACTGTCCCCATCAATCACTCCCAGGACAAGGACAGCATGGGCTAGGTACAGGGTAAAGTTCCCTCTACACTGTCCCCATCAAACATTCCCAGGACAGGTACAGCACAGGGTTAGATACAGAGTAAAGTTCCCTCTACACTGTTCCCATCAAACAATCTCAGGACAGGTACAGCACAGGGTGAGATACAGAGCAAAGCTCCCTCTGCACTGTCCGCATCACAAACTCCCTGGACAGGTACAGTACGGGGTTAGATACACAGTAAAGCTCCCTCCGCACTGTCCGCATCACAAACTCCCTGGACAGGTACAGTACGGGGTTAGATACAGAGTAAAGTTCCCTCTACACTGTCCCCATCAAACACTCTCAGGACAGGTACAGCACAGGGTGAGATACAGAGCAAAGCTCCCTCTACACTGTCCCCATCAAACACTCCCAGGACAGGTACAGCACGGGGTTAGATACAGAGTAAAGCTCCCTCTGCACTGTCCCCATCAAACACTCCCAGGACAGGTACAGCACGGGGTTAGATACAGAGTAAAGCTCCCTCTGCACTGTCCCCATCAAACACTCCCAGGACAGGTACAGCACGGGGTTAGATACAGAGTAAAGCTCCCTCTGCACTGTCCCCATCAAACACTCCCAGGACAGGTACAGCACGGGGTTAGATACAGAGAAAAGCTCCCTCGACACTGTCCCCATCAAAAACCCCCAGGACATGTTCAGCATGGGGTTACAGAATATAGCTCCCTGCACACTGTCCCCATCAAACACACACAGGACATGTTCAGCATGGGGTTACAGAATAAAGCTCCCTCTGCACTGTCCCCATCAAAAACCCCCAGGACATGTTCAGCATGGGGTTACAGAATAAAGCTCCCTGCACACTTTCCCCATCAAACACACACAGGGCAGATAGAGCATGGTATTAGATCCAGAGTAAAGCTCCCTCTGCACTGTCCCCATCAAACACACCCAGGACAGGTACAGCACAGGGTGAGATACAGAGCAAAGCTTCCTCGACACTGTCCTCATCAAACACACCCAGGATAGATACAGCACGGGGTTAGATGCAGAATAAAGCTCCCTCTACACTGTCCCCATCAAACACTCCCAGGACAGGTACAGCACGGGGTTAGATACAGAGTGAAGCTCCCTCTACACTGTCCCCATCAAACACTCCCAGGACAGGTACAGCACGGGGTTAGATACAGAGTCAAGCTCCCTCCACACTGTCACTATCAAACGATCCAATGATAGATACAGCATAGGGATGGATGCAGGGAAAAGCTGCTTCCCCACTGTCCACACCAAATCACCCAGGACAGGGAGAGGACGGGTCTCGATAGAGAGTAAAGCTCCCTCTACATCGTCCCCCATCAAACACTCCCTGGACAGGTACAACTCGGAGCTAGATACAGAGTAAAGCTCCCTGTGCACTGTCCACATCAAACACTCCCAGGAAAGATAGAGCACGGGGTTAGAAACAAAGTAAAGCTCCCTCTCTACTGTCCCCATCAATCACTCCCAGGACAACCACAGCATGGGCTAGGTACAGGGTAAAGTTCCCTCTACACTGTCCCCATCAAACACATCCAGGACAGGAACAGCACGTGGTTAGATACCCTGTAAAGCCCCCTCGAGACTGTCCCCATCAAATAGTCCCAGGACGGATAGAGCACGCGGTTTGATGCAGGGTAAAGCTCCCTCTACATTGTCCCCATCAAACACTCTCAGGACAGGTACAGCACAGGGTGAGATACAGAGTAATGCTCCCTCTGCACTGTCCGCATCAAACACTCCCAGGACAGGTACAGTACGGGGTTACATGCAAAGAAAAGTTCCCTCTACACTGTCCGCATCAAACACTCCCAGGACAGGTACAGCACGGGGTTAGATACAGAGTAAAGCTCCCTCTACACTGTCCCCCATCAAACACTCCCAGGACAGGTACATCACGGGGTTAGATACAGAGTAAAGCTCCCTCTACACTGTCCCCCATCAAACACTCCCAGGACAGGTACAGCACAGGGTGAGATACAGAGTAAAGCTCCCTCTGCACTGTCCGCATCACACACTCCCTGGACAGGTACAGTACGGGGTTAGATGCAAAGTAAAGTTCCCTCTACACTGTCCCCATCAAACACTCCCAGGACAGGTGGAGCACGGGGTCAGATAGAGAGTAAAACTCCCTCTACACTGTCCCCATCAAACACTCCCAGGACAGGTACAGCATGGGGTTAGATACAGAGTAAAGCTCCCACTACACTGTCCCCATCAAACACTCCCAGGACAGGTGGAGCACGGGGTTAGATAGAGAGTAAAACTCCCTCTACACTGTCCCCATCAAACACTCACAGGACATGTTCAGCATGGGGTTACAGAGTAAAGCTCCCTTCACACTGTCCTCATCAAACACACATAGGACAGATACAGCATGGGGTTAGATACAGAATAAAGCTCCCTGCACACTGTCCCCATCAAACACTCCCAGGGCAGGTACAGCACGGGGTTAGATACAGAGTAAAGCTTCCTCTACACTGTCCCCATCAAACACACCCAGGATGGATACAGCACGGGGTTAGATACAGAGTAAAGCTCCCTCTACACTGTCCCCATCAAACACTCCCAGGACATGTGGAGCACGGGGTTAGATGGAGAGTAAAACTCCCTCTACACGGTCCCCCTAAAACACAACCAGGACAGACACAGCACGGGTTTAGATACAAAGTAAAGTTCCCTCTACACTGTCCCCATCAAATAGTCCCAGGACAGATAGAGCACGGGGTTTGATGCAGAGTAAAGCTCCCTCTACACTGTCCCCATCAAACACTCCCAGGACAGGTACAGCACGGGGCTAGATATAGATTAACGCTCCCTCCACACTGTCCCCATCAAACACTCCCAGGACAGGTACAGCACGGGGTTAGATACAGAGTAAAGCTCCCTCTACACTGTCCCCATTAAACACTCCCAGGACAGGTACAGTACGGGGTTAGATACAGAGTCAAGCTCCCTCCACACAGTCCCCATCAAACACTCCCAGGACAGGTACAGCACGGGGTTAGATACAGAGTCAAGCTCCCTCCACACTGTCCCCATCAAACACTCCCAGGACAGGTACAGCACGGGATTAGATGGAGAGTAAAACCCCCTCTACACTGTCCCCATCAAACACTCACAGGACATGTTCAGCATGGGGTTACAGAATAAAGCTCCCTGCACACTGTCCCCATCAAACACACACAGGACAGATACAACACGGGGTTAGATACAGAGTAAAGCTCCCTCTGCACTGTCCCCATCAAACACACACAGGACAGATACAACACGGGGTTAGATACAGAGTAAAGCTCCGTCTGCACTGTCCCTATCAAACACACACAGGACAGATACAACACGGGGTTAGATAAAGGGAAAAGCTGCTTCCACACTGCCCCATCAAACACACACAGGACAGGTACAACAAGGGGTTAGATACAGAGTAAAGCTCTCTCTACACTGTCCCCATCAAACACTCCCAGGGCAGGGACAGCATGGGGTTAGATACAGAGTAAAGCTCCCTCTATACTGTCCCCCATCAAACACTCCCAGGACAGGTACAGCACGGGGTTAGATACAGAGTAAAGCTCCCTCTACACTGTCCCCATCAAACACACCCAGGACAGGTACAGCACGGGATTGGAAACAGAGTAAAGCTCCCTCTACACTGTCCCCATCAAACACACCCAGGACAGATAGAGCATGGGGTTAGATACAGAGTAAAGCTCCCTCTACACTGTCCCCATCAAACACTCCCAGGACAGGTACAGCACGGTGTTAGATACAGAGTCAAGCTCCCTCCACACTGTCACTATCAAACGATCCAATGATAGATACAGCATAGGGATGGATGCAGGGAAAAGCTGCTTCCCCACTGTCCACACCAAATCACCCAGGACAGGGACAGGACGGGTCTCGATAGAGAGTAAAGCTCCCTCTACATCGTCCCCCATCAAACACTCCCTGGACAGGTACAACTCGGAGCTAGATACAGAGTAAAGCTCCCTGTGCACTGTCCACATCAAACACTCCCAGGAAAGATAGAGCACGGGGTTAGAAACAAAGTAAAGCTCCCTCTCTACTGTCCCCATCAATCACTCCCAGGACAACCACAGCATGGGCTAGGTACAGGGTAAAGTTCCCTCTACACTGTCCCCATCAAACACATCCAGGACAGGAACAGCACGTGGTTAGATACCCAGTAAAGCCCCCTCGAGACTGTCCCCATCAAATAGTCCCAGGACGGATAGAGCACGCGGTTTGATGCAGGGTAAAGCTCCCTCTACATTGTCCCCATCAAACACTCTCAGGACAGGTACAGCACAGGGTTAGATACAGAGTAAAGCTCCCTCTACACTGTCCCCATCAAACACTCCCAGGACAGGTACAGCACGGGGTTAGATACAGAGTAATGCTCCCTCTGCACTGTCCGCATCAAACACTCCCAGGACAGGTACAGTACGGGGTTACATGCAAAGTAAAGTTCCCTCTACACTGTCCGCATCAAACACTCCCAGGACAGGTACAGCACGGGGTTAGATACAGAGTAAAGCTCCCTCTACACTGTCCCCCATCCAACACTCCCAGGACAGGTACAGCATAGGGTTAGATACAGAGTAAAGCTCCCACTACACTGTCCCCATCAAACACTCCCAGGACAGGTGGAGCACGGGGTTAGATAGAGAGTAAAACTCCCTCTACACTGTCCCCATCAAACACTCACAGGACATGTTCATCATGGGGTTACAGAATAAAGCTCCCTTCACACTGTCCTCATCAAACACACACAGGACAGATACAGCATGGGGTTCGATACAGAATAAAGCTCCCTGCACACTGTCCCCATCAAACACTCCCAGGGCAGGTACAGCACGGGGTTAGATACAGAGTAAAGCTTCCTCTACACTGTCCCCATCAAACACACCCAGGATGGATACAGCACGGGGTTAGATACAGAGTAAAGCTCCCTCTACACTGTCCCCATCAAACACTCCCAGGACATGTGGAGCACGGGGTTAGATAGAGAGTAAAACTCCCTCTACACGGTCCCCCTAAAACACAACCAGGACAGACACAGCACGGGTTTAGATACAAAGTAAAGTTCCCTCTACACTGTCCCCATCAAATAGTCCCAGGACAGATAGAGCACGGGGTTTGATGCAGAGTAAAGCTCCCTCTACACTGTCCCCATCAAACACTCCGAGGACAGGTACAGCACGGGGTTAGATACAGAGTAAAGCTCCCTCCACACTGTCCCCATCAAACACTGCCAGGACAGGTACAGCACGGGGCTAGATATAGATTAACGCTCCCTCCACACTGTCCCCACCAAACACTCCCAGGACAGGTACAGCACGGGGTTAGATACAGAGTAAAGCTCCCTCTGCACTGTCCCCATTAAACACTCCCAGGACAGGTACAGTACGGGGTTAGATACAGAGTCAAGCTCCCTCGACACAGTCCCCATCAAACACTCCCAGGACAGGTACAGCACGGGGTTAGATACAGAGTCAAGCTCCCTCCACACTGTCCCCATCAAACACTCCCAGGACAGGTACAGCACGGGGTTAGATGGAGAGTAAAACCCCCTCTACACTGTCCCCATCAAACACTCACAGGACAGGTACAGCACGGGGTTAGATGGAGAGTAAAACCCCCTCTACACTGTCCCCATCAAACACTCACAGGACATGTTCAGCATGGGGTTACAGAATAAAGCTCCCTGCACACTGTCCCCATCAAACACACACAGGACAGATACAACACGGGGTTAGATACAGAGTAAAGCTCCCTCTGCACTGTCCCCATCAAACACACACAGGACAGATACAACACGGGGTTAGATACAGAGTAAAGCTCCGTCTGCACTGTCCCTATCAAACACACACAGGACAGATACAACACGGGGTTAGATAAAGGGAAAAGCTGCTTCCACACTGCCCCATCAAACACACACAGGACAGGTACAACAAGGGGTTAGATACAGAGTAAAGCTCCCTCTACACTGTCCTCATCAAACACTCCCAGGGCAGGGACAGCATGGGGTTAGATACAGAGTAAAGCTCCCTCTATACTGTCCCCCATCAAACACTCCCTGGACAGGTACAGCACGGAGTTAGATACAGAGTAAAGCTCCCTCTATACTGTCCCCCATCAAACACTCCCAGGACAGGTACAGCACGGGGTTAGATACAGAGTAAAGCTCCCTCTACACTGTCCCCATCAAACACACCCAGGATAGATACAGCACGGGGTTAGATACAGAATAAAGCTCCCTCTACACTGTCCCCATCAAACACTCCCAGGACAGGTACAGCACGGGGTTAGATACAGAGTGAAGCTCCCTCTACACTGTCCCCATCAAACACTCCCAGGACAGGTACAGCACGGGGTTAGATACAGAGTCAAGCTCCCTCCACACTGTCACTATCAAACGATCCAATGATAGATACAGCATAGGGATAGATACAGGGAAAAGCTGCTTCCCCACTGTCCACACCAAATCACCCAGGACAGGGACAGGACGGGTCTCGATAGAGAGTAAAGCTCCCTCTACATCGTCCCCCATCAAACACTCCCTGGACAGGTACAACTCGGAGCTAGATACAGAGTAAAGCTCCCTGTGCACTGTCCACATCAAACACTGCCAGGAAAGATAGAGCACGGGGTTAGAAACAAAGTAAAGCTCCCTCTCTACTGTCCCCATCAATCACTCCCAGGACAACCACAGCATGGGCTAGGTACAGGGTAAAGTTCCCTCTACACTGTCCCCATCAAACACATCCAGGACAGGAACAGCACGTGGTTAGATACCCAGTAAAGCCCCCTCGAGACTATCCCCATCAAATAGTCCCAGGACGGATAGAGCACGCGGTTTGATGCAGGGTAAAGCTCCCTCTACACTGTCCCCATCAAACACTCCCAGGACAGGTACAGCACGCGTTTAGATACAGAATAAAGCTCCCTCTGCATTGCCCCCCATCCAACACTCCCAGGACAGGTACAGCATGGGGTTAGATACAGAGTAAAGCTCCCTCTACACTGTCCCCATCAAACACTCCCAGGACAGGTGGAGCACGGGGTTAGATAGAGAGTAAAATTCCCTCTACACTGTCCCCGTCAAACACTCACAGGACATGTTCAGCATGGGGTTACAGAATAAAGCTCCCTTCACACTGTCCTCATCAAACACTCCCAGGGCAGGTACAGCACGGGGTTAGATACAGAGTAAAGCTTCCTCTGCACTGTCCCCATCAAACACACCCAGGATGGATACAGCACGGGGTTAGATACAGAGTAAAGCTCCCTCTACACTGTCCCCATCAAACACTCCCAGGACAGGTACAGCACGGGGTTACATACAGAGTAAAGCTCCCTCCACACGGTCCCCATCAAACACTGCCAGGACAGGTACAGCACGGGGCTAGATATAGACTAAAGCTCCCTCTACACTGTCCCCATCAAACACACCCAGGATAGATACAGCACGCGGTTAGAGACAGAGTAACGCTTCCTCTGCATTGTCCCCCATCCAACACTCCCAGGACAGGTCGAGCATGGGGTTAGATACAGAGTAAAGCTCCCTCTACACTGTCCCCATCAAACACTCCCAGGACAGCTGGAGCACGGGGTTAGATAGAGAGTAAAACTCCCTCTACACGGTCCCCATCAAACACAACCAGGACAGACACAGCACGGGTTTAGATACAAAGTAAAGTTCCCTCGACACTGTCCCCATCAAATAGTCCCAGGACAGATAGAGCACGGGGTTTGATGCAGAGTAAAGCTCCCTCTACACTGTCCCCATCAAACACTCCCAGGACAGGTACAGCACGGGGTTAGATACAGAGTAAAGCTCCCTCCACACTGTCCCCATCAAACACTGATGGACAGATACAGCACGGGGCTAGACATAGAGTAAAGCTCCCTCCACACTGTCCCCCATCAAACACTCCCAGGACAGGTACAGCACGGGGTTAGATACAGAGTCAAGCTCCCTCCACACTGTCCCTAACAAACACTCCCAGGACAGGTACAGCACGGGGTTAGATGGAGAGTAAAACCCCCTCTGCACTGTCCCCATCAAACACTCACAGGACATGTTCAGCATGGGGTTACAGAATAAAGCTCCCTGCACACTGTCCCCATCAAACACACACAGGACAGATACAACACGGGGTTAGATACAGAGTAAAGCTCCCTCTGCACTGTCCCCATCAAACACACACAGGACAGATACAACACGGGGTTAGATACAGAGTAAAGCTCCCTCTGCACTGTCCCCCATCAAACACACACAGGACAGATACAACACGGGGTTAGATAAAGGGAAAAGCTGCTTCCACACTGTCCCCATCAAACACACACAGGACAGGTACAACAAGGGGTTAGATACAGAGTAAAGCTCCCTCTACACTGTCCCCATGAAACACACACAGGACAGATAGTGCATGGGGTTAGATACAGAGTAAAGCTCCCTCTACACTGTCCCCATCAAACACTCCCAGGACAGGTACAGCACGGGGTTAGATACAGAGTAAAGCTCCCTCTACACTGTCCCCTTCAAACACTCCCAGGACAGGTACAGCACGGGGTGAGATACAGAGTAAAGCTCCCTCTAAACTGTTCCCAGCAAACACACTCAGGACAGGTACAGCACGGGATTAGACACAGAATAAACTCCCTCTACACCGTCCCCATCAAACAATCCCAGGACAGGTACAGCACGGGGTTAGATACAGAGGAAAGCTCGCTGTACACTGTCCCCATCAAACACACTCAGGACAGGTGCAGCACGGGGTTAGATACAGAGGAAAGCTCCCTCTCCACTGTCCCCATCAAACACAACCAGGACAGATACAGCACGGGGTTAGATACAGAGAAAAGCTCCCTCGACACTGTCCCCATGAAACACTCCCAGGACAGGTGTTGCACGGGATTAGATACAGAGTAAAGCTCGCTGTACACTGTCCCCATCAAACACACTCGGGACAGGTGCAGCACGGGGTTAGATACAGAGTAAAGCTCCCTCCACACTGTTCCCATCAAACACACCCAGGACAGGTGCAGCACGGGGTTAGACACAGAGGAAAGCTCCCTCTATACTGTCCCCCATCAAACACTCCCAGGACAGGTACAGCACGGGGTTAGATACAGAGTAAAGCTCCCTCTGCACTGTCCCCATCAAACACACCCAGGACAGATACAGCACGGGGTTAGATACAGAGAAAAGCTCCCTCGACACTGTCCCCAGGAAACACTCCCAGGACAGGTGCTGCACGGGATTAGATACAGAGTAAAGCTCGCTGTACACTGTCCCCATCAAACACACTCAGGACAGGTACAGCACGGGGTTAGATACAGAGTACAGCTCCCTCTAAACTGTCCTCACCAAACACACTCAGTTCAGGTACAGCACGGGTTTAGATACAGAGTAACGCTCCCTCTACACCGCCCCCATCAAACACTCCCAGGACAGGTACAGCACGGCGTTAGATACAGAGTAAAGCTCGCTGTACACTGTCCCCATCAAACACACTCAGGACAGGTGCAGCACGGGGTTAGATACAGAGAAAAGCTCCCTCGACACTGTCCGCATCAAACACTCCCAGGTCAGGGACAGCACGGGGTTAGATACAGAGTAAAGCTCCCTCGACACTGTCCCCATGAAACACACTCAGGACAGGTGCAGCACGGGATTAGATACAGAGTAAAGCTCGCTGTACACTGTCCCCAGAAAACACTCCCAGGACAGGTACAGCACGGAGTTAGATACAGAATAAAGCTCCCTCTACACTGTCCCCTTCAGACACTCCCATGACAGGTACAGCACGAGGTTCGTACAGAGTAAAGCTCCCTCTACACTGTCGCCATGAAACACTCCAAGGACAGATACAGCACAGGGTTAGGTACAGAGTAAAGCTCCCTCAACACGGGTCCCCTTCAAACACTCCCAGGACAGGTGCAGCACGGGGCGAGATACAGAGTAAAGCTCCCTCTCCAATGTCCCCATCAAACACTCCCAGGACAGGTGCAGCACGGGGCGAGATACAGAGTAAAGCTCCCTCTCCAATATCCCCATCAAACACTCCCAGGACAGGTACAGCACGGGGTTAGATACAGAGTAAAGCTCTCTCTACACTGTCCCCATCAAACACACCCAGCACAGGTGCAGCACGGGGTTAGATACAGAGTAAAGCTCCCTCTACACTGTCCCCATCAAACACACCGAGGACAGGTGCAGCACGGGGTTAGATACAGAGTAAAGCTCCCTCTACACTGTCCCCATCAAACACACCCAGGACAGGTACACCACGGGGTTAGATACAGAGTAAAGCTCCCTCCACAGTGTTCCCATCAAACACACCCAGGACACTTACGGCACGGGGTTAGATACAGAGTAAAGCTCCCTCTACTCTGTCCCCATCAAACACACCCAGGACAGGTACAGCACGGGGTTAGATACAGAGGAAAGCTCCCTCCACAGTGTTCCCATCAAACACACCCAGGACAGTTACAGCACGGGGTTAGATACAGAGTAAAGCTCCCTCTACACTGTCCCCTTCAAACACTCCCAGGACAGGTACAGCACGGGGTTAGATAGAGAGTAAAGCTCCCTCTGCACTTTCCCACATCAAAACACTCCCAGGATTGATACAGCATGGAGTTAGACACAGAGTAAAGCTCCCTCTACACTGTCGCCATTAAATACTCCCAGGACAGATACAGCAAGGCTTTAGATGCAGAGTTAAGCTGCCTCGACACTCCCCTTCATACACTCCCAGGACAGATACAGTGTTGAAGTTAACTGTCTGTCTGTTTCATTTCCATCTCCTCTGCACCCGCTCCCGAACACAAATAATTGTCTGGTAGAAAGTGAGAAGGAGCCTCGGCAGAGAGGTTGGGAAGGATTGAATGGAGAGAGGCAGAAACCCTCAACACATTTCAAAACTACACTGATTTCCACTTGAAGGAATAACTTCTCCACCCCAACACTATCCCATCATTCTCGATAAGCCCATGCTGCCCGTGTTCTGTGATAAATTACACGCAAGTGAAAAGATTATTTTAAATAGTGGGGTTACATTTGCCACCCCCAATCTGTAGGAACTGCTCCAGAGTCGAGAATTTTTGATGATGACCAGCAAAGCATCCAATATTTCCAGCGCCGCTTCCTTTAATACTCTGGGATGTAGATTATCAGGCCCTGGGGATTTGTCAGCCTTTAACCCCATTCATTCCCCCAGCACCATTTTCTTACTAATACTGATTTCCTTCAATTCAATTCCACACTCTCACTAAACCATTGGTTCCCTAACATTTCTGCCAGGTTATCTGTGCCTCTTTTGTGAAGACAGAACCAAAGTATATGTTCAATTCTGCTGCCATTTCTTTGCTCCCCATTATAATTTCCCCGGAGAGATGGAGAGAGGCAGAGTCACTGAGAGATAGGGATGAGAGAGTAATGCAGAGAGTAACAGTGAGATATTCAGGTGGGTATGCAGCTAATAGTGGGGTACAACAAAGATCACTCCAAAGCCACAGATATTGCCTCATGTTGCCGCTGTCGCCATTTACCTTAAATCAGCATCCTCTGCTTTCCAAGCTTTCCGCCAATGTGCCGATTATCTCAAAGCCGATCCTCTCAGTCCCGGGACATCACTGCAGGACTTCCTCAGGGTGAGTGTCCGAGGCCCCAACCATCTTCAGCTGCTCCATCACTGACCTTCCCTGCATAAGTGAGATGTTCGCTGATGATCGCAGCATTCACAACTCCTCAGATTGTGAAATAGTCAATGCCGGAATACTGAGCAGGACAGGCAGCATCTGTGTAAAGAGAAGCAGATTCTGGGACTGGGGGACTGAGAGACAGGAAGATAGTGAAACACACACAAACTCACTGACAACAAACGCAGTGATGCACACACACACACACACACACACAGGTACACGCACAGTCTCACACGCAGACACACACAAATAGAGAACACTCCCACAGTCTCACTCACAATATTCTAATCTCCCTGGCATTAAGGGGCAATTCATCACGGTCAATCAACCTAATGCGCGCATCTTTGGAGTGTGGGAGGAAACCGGAGCACCAGGAGGAAACCCATGCAGACACGGGGAGAACGTGCAAACTCCACACAGACAGTGACCCGAGACCAGAATTGAACCCGGGTCCGTTGCACTGTGAGGCAGCAGAGCTAACTACTGTGACACCCATGTTGGCCTTCATTGCAAGAGGATTGGAGTAGAAGAGCAAGGATGTCGTACTGCAGCTGGACAGAGCCTCGGTGAGACCACACCTGGAGTCTTGTGTACAGTGTATGTGTGTGTGAGAGTGCGTAAGAGATAGGTACAGCACGGGGTTAGATACAGATACAGCTCCCTCTATCCGGTCCCGAATCAAACAGTCCCAGGACAGGGACAGCACGGGGTTAGATACAGAGTAAAGCTCCCACTACACTGTCCCCCATCAAACACTCCCAGGACAGGTACAGCACGGGGTTAGATACAGAGTAAAACTCCCTCTGCACCGACCCCATCAAACACTCCCAGGACAGGTACAGCACAGGTTTAGATACAGAGTAAAGCTCCCTCTACACTGTCCCCTATCAAACACTCCCAGGACAGATACACACAGGGTTAGATGCAGAGTACAACTCCCTCTGCACCGACCCCATCAAACACTCCCAGGACAGGTACAGCACGGGGTTAGGTACAGAGTAAAGCTCCCTCTACACTGTCACCATTAAATACTCCCAGGACAGATACAGCAAGGCGTTACATCCAGAGTAAAGCTCCCTCGACACTGTCCGCATCAAACAGTCCCAGGACAGGGACAGCAGGGGGTTAGATACAGAGTAAAGCTCTCTCGACACTGTCCCCAACAAACACTCGCAGGACAGGTACAGCACGGGGTTAGATACAGAGTAAAGCTCCCTCTACACTGTCCCCTTCAAACACTCGCAGGACAGGTACAGCACGGGACTAGATACAGAGTAAAGCTCCCTCTACACTGTCCCCATCAAACACTCCCAGGACAGGGACAGCACAGGGTCAGATACAGAGTAAAGCTCCCTCTGCACTTTCCCACATCAAAACACTCCCAGGATTGATACAGCATGGAGTAAGACACAGAGTAAAGTTCCCTAGACACTGTCCCCAAAAAACACTCCCAGGACAGGTACATCACGGGGTTAGATACAGAGTTATGCTCCCTCGACGCTGTCCCCAAAAAACACTCCCAGGACAGGTACAGCACGGGGTTAGATACAGAGTAAAGGTCACTCTAAACTGTCCCCAAAAAACACTCCCAGGACAGGTACATCACGGGGTTAGATACAGAGTAAAGCTCCCTCGACACTGTCCCCAAAAAACACTCCCAGGACAGGTACAGCACGGGGTTAGATACCGAATAAAGCTCCCTCTACACTGTCCCCTTCAAACACTCCCATGACAGGTACAGCACGAGGTTAGATACAGAGTAAAGCTCCCTCTTCCCTGTCGCCATGAAACACTCCATGGACAGATACAGCACAGGGTTAGGTACAGAGTAAAGCTCCCTCAACACGGGTCCCCTTCAAACACGCCAAGGACAGTTTGAGCACGGGGCGAGATACAGAGTAAAGCTCCCTCTCCAATGTCCCCATCAAACACTCCCAGGACAGGTACAGCCCCGGGTTAGATACAGAGTAAAGCTCCCTCTCCAATGTCCCCATCAAACACTCCCAGGACAGGTACAGCACGGCGTTAGGTACAGAGTAAAGCTCCCGCCACACTGTTCCCATCAGACACACCCAGGACAGTTACAGCACGGGGTTAGATACAGAGTAAAGCTCCCTCTACACTGTCGCCATTAAATACTCCCAGGACAGATACAGCAAGGCTTTAGATGCAGAGTAAAGCTGCCTCGACACTCCCCTTCATACACTCCCAGGACAGATACAGTGTTGAAGTTAACTGTCTGTCTGTTTCATTTCCATCTCCTCTGCACACACTCTCGAACACAAATCATTGTCTGGTAGAAAGTGAGAAGGAGCCTCGACAGAGAGGTTGGGAACGATTGAATGGAGAAAGGCAGAAACCCTCAACACATTTCAAAACTACACTGATTTCCACTTGAAGGAATAACTTCTCCACCCCAACACTATCCCGTCATTCTCGATAAGCCCATGCTGCCCGTGTTCTGTGATAAATTACAAGCAAGTGAAAAGATGATTTTAAATAGTGGGGTTACATTTGCCACCCCCCAATCTGTAGGAACTGCTCCAGAGTCTATAGAATTTTGGAAGATGACCAGCAATGCATCCAATATTTCCAGCGCCGCTTCCTTTAATACTCTGGGATGTAGATTATCAGGCCCTGGGGATTTGTCAGCCTTTAACCCCATTCATTCCCCCAGCACCATTTTCTTACTAATACTGATTTCCTTCAATTCAATTCCACACTCTCACTAAAGGATTGGTTCCCTAACATTTCTGCCAGGTTATCTGTGCCTCTTTTGTGAAGACAGAACCAAAGTATATGTTCAATTCTGCTGCCATTTCTTTGCTCCCCATTATAATTTCCCCGGAGAGATGGAGAGAGGCAGAGTCACTGAGAGATAGGGGTGAGATAGTAATGCAGAGAGTAACAGTGAGATATTCAGGTTGGCAAACAGCTAATAGTGGGGTACAACAAGGATCACTCCAAAGCCACAGATATTGCCTCATGTTGCCGCTGTCGCCATTTACCTTAAATCAGCATCCTCTGCTTTCCAAGCTTTCCGCCAATGTGCCGATTATCTCAAAGCCGATCCTCTCAGTCCCGGGACATCACTGCAGAAGTTCCTCAGGGTGAGTGTCCGAGGCCCCAACCATCTTCAGCTGCTCCATCACTGACCTTCCCTGCATAGGTGAGATGTTCGCTGATGATCGCAGCATTCACAACTCCTCAGATTGTGAAATAGTCAATGCCGGAATACTGAGCAGGACAGGCAGCATCTGTGTAAAGAGAAGCAGATTCTGGGACTGGGGGACTGAGAGACAGGAAGATAGTGAAACACACACAAACTCACTGACAACAAACGCAGTGATGCACAGACACACACACACACAGATACACGCACAGTCTCACACACACACACACGTAGATACACGCACAGTCTCACACACACACACACATAGATACACGCACAGTCTCACACACAAACACAGATAGAGAACAGTCCCACAGTTTCACTCACAAGATCCTAATCTCCCTGGCATTAAGGGGCAATTTATCACGGCCAATCAACCTAATGCGCGCATTTTGGAGTGTGGGAGGAAACCGGAGCACCATTAGGAAACCCACGCAGACACGGGGAGAATGTGCAAACTCCACACAGACAGTGACCTGAGACCAAAATTGAACCCAGGTCCGTGGCACTGTGAGGCAGCAGAGCTAACCACTGTGACACCCATGTTGGCCTTCATTGCAAGAGGATTGGAGTAGAAGAGCAAGGATGTCTTACTGCAGCTGGACAGAGCCTCGGTGAGACCACACCTGGAGTCTTGTGTACAGTGTTCCTCTCCTTATCTGAGGAAGGATGCACTTGCCACAGAGGGAGAGCAGTGAATGTTCACCAGACTGATTCCTGGGATGGCAGCATTGATGTCTGAGGGGAGATTGGGTCGGCTGGGCCTGTATTCACTGGAATGTAGAAGAGTGAGAGAGGATCTAATTGAAAGGTATAAAATTCTGACAGTGCTGGACAGGCTGGATACAGGGATATTGTTTCCTCCGGCTGGGGGTGTCTGGAACAAGGGGTCACAGTCTCAGGATACGGGGGGAGGCCATTTGGGACTGAGATGAGGGGAAACCTCTTCACTCAGAGGGTGGTGAACCTGTGGAATTCTCTCCCACAGAAAGCTGTGGAGACCACGTCACTGAATATATTTAAGAAGGAAAGAGATAGAGTTCCAGACTCTAAAGGTGTCGAGGTGTATGGGGAGAGCGCTGGGGTATGGCATTGAAAGAAGTTTAACAACACCAGGTTAAAGTCCAACAGGTTTATTTGGTAGCAAAAGCCACACAAGCTTTCGAGGCTCTGAGCCCCTTCTTCAGGTGAGTGGGAATTCTGTTCACAAACAGAACTTATAAGACACAGACTCAATTTACATGAATAATGGTTGGAATGCGAATACTTACAACTAATCCAGTCTTTAAGAAACAAAACAATGGGAGTGGAGAGAGCATCAAGACAGGCTAAAAAGATGTGTATTGTCTCCAGACAAGACAGCCAGTGAAACTCTGCAGGTCCACGCAACTGTGGGAGTTACAAATAGTGTGACATAAATTCTGATTCTAGGATCGCATGATAAAGACTCAGGAGGAAAAAAGCAGAAATATTTATGTGAAATAGTGTGACATAAACCCAATATCCCGGTTGAGGCCGTCCTTGTGTGTGCGGAACCTGGCTATCAGTTTCTGCTCAGCGACTCTGCGCTGTCGTGTGTCGCGAAGGCCGCCTTGGAGAACGCTTACCCGAATATCAGAGGCCGAATGCCCGTGACCGCTGAAGTGCTCCCCAACAGGAAGAGAACAGTGCTCCCCAACAGGAAGAGAACATTGAGACAGAGGATCGGCCATGATAGCGTTGAATGGTGGGTCAGGCTCGAAGGGCTGAATGGCCTCCTCCTCCTCCTATTTTCTACGTTGATGTGACTGCCCCAAGTCTCTTTGGGCCTCCACTCTTTCCAGCCTTTCCCCATTCATAAAGCAATCTGTTCTATCCTTTTTAAAGTGGGTGACCACACAATTGTCTCCAATGAAATCCATCTTTCTCTCTTTGATCCATTCAGTTAAGACATTTTACTTTCGGGCGGCATGGTGGCACAGTGGTTCGTACTGCTGCCTCACAGCGCCAGGGACCCGGGTTCAATTCCAGCCTTGGGTGACTGTGTGGAGTTTGCACATTCTCCCCGTGTCTGCGTGGGTTTCCTCCGGGTGCTCTGGTTACCTTCCACACTCGCAAGATATATAGGTTAGATGGATTAGCAATGGGGTTATGGGGATAGGGCTGGGGTGAGGGCCTGGGTAAGATACTCTGTCATCAAGTCTGTGCAGACTCAATGAGCTGAATGGCCTCTTATGCAGCGGAATACCTCTTTGCCATTTGAAGCTTCTCGCTGTAAGACTTAAAATGCTGCCTATTTCTGTGAAATGTAGCAAACTTTCAGTCTCATCACCGGGCGACATGATGGCACAGTGGTTAGCACTGCTCCCCCACAGCACCAAGGACCCACGTTCAATTCCAGCCTCGGGTGACTGTCTGTGTGGAGTTTGTACATTCTCCCCGTGTCTGCGTGGGTTTCCTCCGGGTGCTCTGGTTTCCTCCCACACTCCAAAGATGTGCGGGTGGAGTTAATTGGCCGGGCTCAATTGCCCCTTAGTGTGAGGGAGATTCAGGCCCGGGTGGTATTGTTGTCGGGGGCAGGCTTGATGGACCAAAGGACCTCCTTCTGCACTTTAGGGATTCTATGATGAACGGCATGGTGGCACAGTGGTTAGCACAGCACCAAGAACCCAGGTTCAATTCCAGCCTCAGCTCGCTGTCAGTGTAGAGTTCTCCCAGTGTCTGCGTGGGTTTCCTCCGGGTGCTCCAGTTTCCTCCCACAGTCCAAACATGTGCGGGTTAGGTGGATTGGCCATGATAAATTGACCTTAGTGTCAGGGGATTAACAGGGTAAATATATGGGGTTACGGGAATAGGGCCTGGGTGGGATTGTGGTCGATGCAGACTCGATGGGCCGAATGGTCTGCCCTTTAGGGATTCTATGATTCTAGGATCTCAAATCATTGATAAATACGATGAAACTGAGACAGACACGGGGGCTTTGCAGCAGCAGACAGAATGGAAATCATTGCATCCTGCATGGAGTTTTATTACACAACCAATTTCAGAAAATTCACAACTCTAATTCACAACAGCAAAGTGTGGGATTGCAAACTTGGAATTATTAGCCCAGGACTAAAGTTTAAAAGCTAAACACTGACATTCGGTAACAGGAGATGGCCTCACATCTTCAATTCTGTGATTGTCCCCCATCTCCTGCTCTGAATATTACAATATCTCTGCCCCCTTCATGCGTCTGCAGACTTTGAAAGTTACTCAGACATCGGTGAAACTAGTCTTTATCTCGGGGCATTTCCTGTGAAATATGCACCTTCTGCAACGAGACACAATCTAATTGACGCTTTCTGATACAATCTGCATCTCCTTTCAAACAACCTCCCAACCCCACTGTGCAGGAATGTCACCTTTTGTCACATTCCCCAACACAATTGTTGACACTTTATCAGGCGGGAAAAGTAGATTCAACTGACAGATTCTGAGCCCCAGGTTGAATCTTTAAGATGTAAAAATGAACTGAAAGCCCAGGTCTCTCTGTTCCTGCATCCATTTTAACATTGACCCATTGATTTTAAATTGCTTCTCCTGTATAAAAATATCACCTATCAACCTCAGATTTAAACATTAATAAGCGACTGAGCATCAACTGCGAATTATAGAAGGTAGTTCCAAACTAATATCACAGCTGGTGTGGCAAAGTGTTTCTGAATTCCACTCCTTCAAGTCTAAAATCCTCAACATTGTTTGAAATCCAATGTCCCCAAGTCCTGGACTCCCCAAACAGCAGGAAAAGTTGTTCTTTATCAGTCCTCTCCATTCCCCTTATTATCTTGAAGTGTTTGATCCAATCATCCCGTAGCCTAAATTCCAGCATTACAGAGTAACACTTCAACTACACTTTTCAACAAACAATCCCAAACCAAATACAGAACAGGGTTCATAGAATCCTGTAGTGCAGGAGGCCATTCGGCCCATCGAGTCTGCACTGACCACAATCCCACGCAGGCCCCATCCCGATAATCCCATACATTTACCTCAGCTAATCCTCCTGACACGAAGGGACAATTTAGCTTGGCCAATCCACCTAACCTGTACACCTGATAGAAGTCTGCCAGATTATGAGGGGCATGGACAGAGTGGATAGTCAGAAGCTTTTTCCCAGGGTGGTAGAGTTATTACTCGGGGGCATAGGTTTAAGGTGCGAGGGGCAAGGTTTAAAGGAGATGTGGGAGGAAAGTTTTTTTACACAGAGGGTGGTGGGTGCCTGGAACTCGTTGCCGGGGGAGGGAGTGGAAACGGATACGATAGTGACTTTCCAAGGGCGTCTTGACAAAGACATGAATAAGATGGGAATGGAGGGATATGGTCCCCGGAAGGGGAGGGGGTTTTAGTTCAGTCAGGCAGCATGGTCGGTGCAGGCTTGGAGAGCCGAAAGACCTGTTCCCGTGCTGTAATTTTCGTGGGGTTACATTTGCCACCCCCCAATCTGTAGGAACTGCTCCAGAGTCTATAGAATTTTGGAAGATGACCAGCAATGCATCCAATATTTCCAGCGCCGCTTCCTTTAATACTCTGGGATGTAGATTATCAGGCCCTGGGGATTTGTCAGCCTTTAACCCCATTCATTCCCCCAGCACCATTTTCTTACTAATACTGATTTCCTTCAATTCAATTCCACACTCTCACTAAACCATTGGTTCCCTAACATTTCTGCCAGGTTATCTGTGCCTCTTTTGTGAAGACAGAACCAAAGTATACGTTCAATTCTGCTGCCATTTCTTTGCTCCCCATTATAATTTCCCCGGAGAGATGGAGAGAGGCAGAGTCACTGAGAGATAGGGATGAGATAGTAATGCAGAGAGTAACAGTGAGATATTCAGGAGGGCAAGCAGCTAATAGTGGGGTACAACAAGGATCACTCCAAAGCCACAGATATTGCCTCATGTTGCCGCTGTCGCCATTTACCTTAAATCAGCATCCTCTGCTTTCCAAGCTTTCCCCCAATGTGCCGATTATCTCAAAGCTGATCCTCTCAGTCCCGGGACATCACTGCAGGAGTTCCTCAGGGTGAGTGTCCGACGCCCCAACCATCTTCAGCTGCTCCATCACTGACCTTCCCTCCATAGGTGAGATGTTCGCTGATGATCGCAGCATTCACAACTCCTCAGATTGTGAAATAGTCAATGCCGGAATACTGAGCAGGACAGGCAGCATCTGTGTAAAGAGAAGCAGATTCTGGGACTGGGGGACTGAGAGACAGGAAGATAGTGAAACACACACAAACGCACTGATGCACACACATAGATACACGCACAGCCTCACACACACACACAGATAGAGTACAGTCCCACAGTCTCACTCACAATATCCTAATCTCCCTGGCATTAAGGGGCAATTTATCACGGCCAATCAACCTAACGCGCGCATCTTTGGAGTGTGGGAGGAAACCGGAGCACCCGGAGGAAACCCACGCAGACACGTGGAGAACGTGCAAACTCCACAAAGACAGTGACCTGAGACCAAAATTGAACCCGGATCCGTTGCACTGTGAGGCAGCAGAGCTAACCACTGTGACACCCATGTTGGCCTTCATTGCAAGAGGATTGGAGTAGAAGAGCAAGGATGTCGTACTGCAGCTGGACAGAGCCTCGGTGAGACCACACCTGGAGTCTTGTGTACAGTGTATGTGTGTGTGAGAGTGCGTAAGAGATAGGTACAGCACGGGGTTAGATACAGATACAGCTCTCTCTATCCGGTCCCGAATCAAACAGTCCCAGGACAGGTACATCACGGGGTTAGGTACAGAGTAAAGCTCCCTCTACACTGTCCCCCATCAAACACTCCCAGGACAGGTACAGCACAGGGTGAGATACAGATTAAAGCTCCCTCTGCACTGTCCGCATCACACACTCCCTGGACAGGTACAGTACGGGGTTAGATGCAAAGTAAAGTTCCCTCGACACTGTCCCCACCAAACACTCCCAGGACAGGTGGAGCATGGGGTTAGATACAGAGTAAAGCTCCCTCTACACTGTCCCCATCAAACACTCCCTCCACAGGTACAGCACGGGGTTAGATACAAAGTAAAGTTCCATCTACATTGTCCCCATCAATCACTCCCAGGATAAGGATAGCATGGGCGAGGTACAGGGTAAAGTTCCCTCTACACTGTCCGCATCACACACTCCCTCGACTGGTACAGCACAGGGTTAGATACAGAGTAAACCTCCCTCTGCACTGTCCCCATCAAACACTCCCAGGACAGGTACAGCACGGGGTTAGATACAGAGCAAAGCTCCCTCTACAAAGTCCCCCATCAAACACTCCCAGGACAGGTACAGCACGGGGTTAGATACAGAGTAAAGCTCCCTCTACACTGTCCCCATCAAACACTCCCAGGACAGGTACAGCACGGGGTTAGATACAGAGTAAAGCTCCCTCGACACTGTCCCCATCAAACACACACAGGACAGGTACAGCACGGGGTTAGATACAGAGTAAAGCTCCCTCTACACTGTCCCCATCAAACGCTCCCTCCACAGGTACAGCACGGGGTTAGAGACAGAGTAAAGCTCCCTCTACACTGTCCCCATCAAACACTCCCAGGACAGGTACAGTACGGGGTTAGATACAGAGTAAAGTTCCCTCTACACTGTCCCCATCAAACACTCTCAGGACAGGTACAGCACAGGGTGAGATACAGAGTAAAGCTCCCTCTACACTGTCCCCATCAAACACTCCCAGGACAGGTACAGCACAGGGTTAGATACAGAGTAAAGCTCCCTCTACACTGTCCACATCAAACACTCCCAAGACAGGTACAGCACGGGGTTAGATACAGAGTAAAGCTCCCTCTACACTGTCCCCATCAAACACTCCCAGGTCAGGTACAGCACGGGGTTAGATACAGAGTAAAGCTCCCTCTGCACTGTCCCCATCAAACACTCCCAGGACACGTACAGCACGGGGTTAGATACAGAGTAAAGCTCCCTCTACACTGTCCCCATCAAACACACACAGGACAGATAGAGCATGGGGTTAGATACAGAGTAAAGCTCCCTCTCCACTGTCCCCATCAATCACTCCCAGGACACGGACAGCATGGGCGAGGTACAGGGTAAAGTTCCCTCTACACTGTCCGCATCACACACTCCCAGGACAGGTACAGCACGGGGTTAGATGCAAAGTAAAGTTCCCACGACACTGTCCGCATCAAACACTCCCAGGACAGGTACAGCACGGGGTTAGATACAGAGTAAAGCTCCCTCTACCCTCTCCCCCATCAAACACTCCCAGGACAGGTACATCACGGGGTTAGATACAGAGTAAAGCTCCCTCTACACTGTCCCCCATCAAACACTCCCAGGACAGGTACAGCACAGGGTGAGATACAGAGTCAAGCTCCCTCTGCACTGTCCGCATCACACACTCCCTGGACAGGTACAGTACGGGGTGAGATGCAAAGTAAAGTTCCCTCTACACTGTCCCCATCAAACACTCCCAGGACAGGTACAGCACACGGTGAGATACAGAGTAAAACTCCCTCTACACTGTCCCCATCAAACACTCACAGGATAGGTACAGCACGGGGTTAGATACAGAATAAAGCTCCCTCGACACTGTCCCCATCAAACACTCCCAGGACAGGTGGAGCATGGGGTTAGATACAGAGTAAAGCTCCCTCTACACTGTCAACATCAAACACTCCCTCCACAGGTACAGCACGGGGTTAGATACAAAGTAAAGTTCCATCTACATTGTCCCCATCAATCACTCCCAGGACAAGGACAGCATGGGCGAGGTACAGGGTAAAGTTCCCTCTACACTGTCCGCATCACACACTCCCTCGACTGATACAGCACAGGGTTAGATACAGAGTAAACCTCCCTCTGCACTGTCCCCATCAAACACTCCCAGAACAGGTACAGCACGTGGTTAGATACAGAGTAAAGCTCCCCCTCCACTGTCCCCATCAAACACTCCCAGGACAGGTACAGCACGGGGTTAGATACAGAGAAAAGCTCCCTCGGCACTGTCCCCATCAAACACTCCCAGGACAGGTACAGCACGGGGTTAGATACAGAGCAAAGCTCCCTCTACAAAGTCCCCCATCAAACACTCCCAGGACAGGTACAGCACGGGGTTAGATACAGAGTAAAGCTCCCTCGACACTGTCCCCATCAAACACACACAGGACAGATAGAGCATGGGGTTAGATACAGAGTAAAGCTCCCTCTACACTGTCCCCATCAAACACTCCCAGGACAGGTACAGCACGGGGTTAGATACAGAGTAAAGCTCCCTCTGCACTGTCCCCATCAAACACTCCCAGGACAGGTACAGCACGGGGTTAGATACAGAGCAAAGCTCCCTCTACAAAGTCCCCCATCAAACACACTGAGGACAGATACAGCACGGGGTTAGATACAGAGTAAAGCTCCCTCGACACTGTCCCCATCAAACACACAGAGGACAGATAGAGCATGGGGTTAGATACAGAGTAAAGCTCCCTCGACACTGTCCCCATCAAACACTCCCTCCACAGGTGCAGCACGGGGTTAGAGACAGAGTAAAGCTCCCTCTACACTGTCCCCATCAAACACTCCCAGGACAGGTACAGCACGGGGTGAGATACAGAGTAAAGCTCCCTCGACACAGTCCCCATCAAACACACACAGGACAGATAGAGCATGGGGTTAGATACAGAGTAAAGCTCCCTCTACACTGTCCCCATCAAAGACTCCCTCCAAAGGTACAGCACGGGGTTAGATACAGAGTAAAGCTCCCTCGACACTGTCCCCATCAAACTCTCCCAGGACAGGTACAGCACGGGGTTAGATACAAAGTAAAGTTCCCTCTACACTGTCCCCATCAAACACTCCCAGGACAGGTAAAGCACAGGGTTAGATACAGAGTAAAGTTCCCTCTACACTGTCCCCATCAAACACTCTCAGGACAGGTACAGCACACGGTGAGATACAGAGTAAAGCTCCCTCTACACTGTCCCCATCAAACACACCCAGGACAGGTACAGCACAGGGTTAGATACAGAGTAAAGCTCCCGCTGCACTGTCTCCATCAAACATTCCCAAGACAGGTACAGCACGGGGTTAGATACAGAGTAAAGCTCCCTCTACACTGTCCCCATCAAACACTCCCAGGACAGGTACAGCACGGGGTTAGATACAGAGTAAAGCTCCCTCTGCACTGTCCCCATCAAACACTCCCAGGACAGGTACAGCACGGGGTTAGATACAGAGTAAAGCTCCCTCTACACTGTCCCCATCAAACACTCCCAGGACAGGTACAGCACGGGGTTAGATACAGAGTAAAGCTCCCTCGACACTGTCCCCAACAAACACACACAGGACAGATAGAGCATGGGGTTAGATACAGAGTAAATCTCCCTCTACACTGTCCTCATCAAACACTCCCTCCACAGGTACAGCACGGGGTTAGATACAAAGTAAAGTTCCATCTACACTGTCCCCATCAATCACTCCCAGGACACGGACAGCATGGGCTAGGTACAGGGTAAAGTTCCCTCTACACTGTCCGCATCACACACTCCCAGGACAGGTACAGCACGGGTTTAGATGCAAAGTAAAGTTCCCTCTACACTGTCCCCATCAAACACTCCCAGGACAGGTACAGCACAGTGTTAGATACAGAGTAAAGTTCCCTCTACACTGTCCCCATCAAACACTCACAGGACAGGTACAGCACAGGGTGAGATACAGAGTAATGCTCCCTCTGCACTGTCCGCATCAAACACTCCCAGGACAGGTACAGTACGGGGTTACATGCAAGGTAAAGTTCCCTCTACACTGTCCGCATCAAACACTCCCAGGACAGGTACAGCACGGGGTTAGATACAGAGTAAAGCTCCCTCTACACTGTCCCCCATCAAACACTCCCAGGACAGGTACATCACGGGATTAGATACAGAGTAAAGCTCCCTCTACACTGTCCCCCATCAAACACTCCCAGGACAGGTACAGCACAGGGTGAGATCCAGATTAAAGCTCCCTCTGCACTGTCCGCATCACACACTCCCTGGACAGGTACAGTACGGGGTTAGATGCAAAGTAAAGTTCCCTCTACACTGTCCCCATCAAACACTCCCAGGACAGGTACAGCACACGGTTAGATACAGAGTAAAGCTCCCTCTACACTGTCCCCATCAAACACTCCCAGGACAGGTACAGCACGGGGTTAGATACAGAGTAAAGCTCCCTCGACACTGTCCCCATCAAACACACACAGGACAGATAGAGCATGGGGTTAGATAGAGAGTACAGCTCCCTCTACACTGTCCCCATCAAACACTCCCTCCACAGGTACAGCACGGGGTTAGATACAAAGTAAAGTTCCATCTACACTGTCCCCATCAATCACTCCCAGGACAAGGACAGCATGGGCTAGGTACAGGGTAAAGTTCCCTCTACACTGTCCGCATCACACACTCCCAGGACAGGTACAGCACGGGTTTAGATGCAAAGTAAAGTTCCCTCTACACTGTCCCCATCAAACACTCCCAGGACAGGTACAGCACAGTGTTAGATACAGAGTAAAGTTCCCTCTACACTGTCCCCATCAAACACTCACAGGACAGGTACAGCACAGGGTGAGATACAGAGTAATGCTCCCTCTGCACTGTCCGCATCAAACACTCCCAGGACAGGTACAGTACGGGGTTACATGCAAGGTAAAGTTCCCTCTACACTGTCCGCATCAAACACTCCCAGGACAGGTACAGCACGGGGTTAGATACAGAGTAAAGCTCCCTCTACACTGTCCCCCATCAAACACTCCCAGGACAGGTACATCACGGGATTAGATACAGAGTAAAGCTCCCTCTACACTGTCCCCCATCAAACACTCCCAGGACAGGTACAGCACAGGGTGAGATCCAGATTAAAGCTCCCTCTGCACTGTCCGCATCACACACTCCCTGGACAGGTACAGTACGGGGTTAGATGCAAAGTAAAGTTCCCTCTACACTGTCCCCATCAAACACTCCCAGGACAGGTACAGCACACGGTTAGATACAGAGTAAAGCTCCCTCTACACTGTCCCCATCAAACACTCCCAGGACAGGTACAGCACGGGGTTAGATACAGAGTAAAGCTCCCTCGACACTGTCCCCATCAAACACACACAGGACAGATAGAGCATGGGGTTAGATAGAGAGTACAGCTCCCTCTACACTGTCCCCATCAAACACTCCCTCCACGGGTACAGCACGGGGTTAGATACAAAGTAAAGTTCCATCTACACTGTCCCCATCAATCACTCCCAGGACAAGGACAGCATGGGCTAGGTACAGGGTAAAGTTCCCTCTACACTGTCCGCATCACACACTCCCAGGACAGGTACAGCACGGGGTTAGATGCAAAGTAAAGTTCCCTCTACACTGTCCCCATCAAACACTCCCAGGACAGGTACAGCACAGGGTTAGATACAGAGTAAAGTTCCCTCTACACTGTCCCCATCAAACACTCCCAGGACATGTACAGCACAGGGTGAGATACAGAGTAAAGCTCCCTCTACACTGTCCCCATCAAACACTCCCAGGACAGGTACAGCACGGGGTTAGATACAGAGTAAAGCTCCCTCTGCACTGTCCCCATCAAACACTCCCAGGACAGGTACAGTACGGGGTTACATGCAAAGTAAAGTTCCCTCTACACTGTCCGCATCAAACACTCCCAGGACAGGTACAGCACGGGGTTAGATACAGAGTAAAGCTCCCTCTACACTGTCCCCCATCAAACACTCCCAGGACAGGTACATCACGGGGTTAGATACAGAGTAAAGCTCCCTCTACACTGTCCCCCATCAAACACTCCCAGGACAGGTACAGCACAGGGTGAGATACAGAGTAAAGCTCCCTCTGCACTGTCCGCATCACACACTCCCTGGACAGGTACAGTCCGGGGTTAGATGCAAAGTAAAGTTCCCCCTACACTGTCCCCATCAAACACTCCCAGGACAGGTACAGCACGCGTTTAGAGACAGAATAAAGCTCCCTCTGCATTGCCCCCCATCCAACACTCCCAGGACAGGTACAGCATGGGGTTAGATACAGAGTAAAGCTCCCACTACACTGTCCCCATCAAACACTCCCAGGACAGGTGGAGCACGGGGTTAGATAGAGAGTAAAACTCCCTCTACACTGTCCCCATCAAACACTCACAGGACATGTTCAGCATGGGGTTACAGAATAAAGCTCCCTTCACACTGTCCTCATCAAACACACACAGGACAGATACAGCATGGGGTTAGATACAGAATAAAGCTCCCTGCACACTGTCCCCATCAAACACTCCTTGGGCAGGTACAGCACGGGGTTAGATACAGAGTAAAGCTTCCTCTACACTGTCCCCATCAAACACACCCAGGATGGATGCAGCACGGGGTTAGATACAGAGTAAAGCTCCCTCTACACTGTCCCCATCAAACACTCCCAGGACATGTGGAGCACGGGGTTAGATGGAGAGTAAAACTCCCTCTACACGGTCCCCCTAAAACACAACCAGGACAGACACAGCACGGGTTTAGATACAAAGTAAAGTTCCCTCTACACTGTCCCCATCAAATAGTCCCAGGACAGATAGAGCACGGGGTTTGATGCAGAGTAAAGCTCCCTCTACACTGTCCCCATCAAACACTCCCAGGACAGGTACAGCACGGGGTTAGATACAGAGTAAAGCTCCCTCCACACTGTCCCCATCAAACACTGCCAGGACAGGTACAGCACGGGGCTAGATACAGATTAACGCTCCCTCCACACTGTCCCCATCAAACACTCCCAGGACAGGTACAGCACGGGGTTAGATACAGAGTAAAGCTCCCTCTACACTGTCCCCATTAAACACTCCCAGGACAGGTACAGTACGGGGTTAGATACAGAGTCAAGCTCCCTCCACACAGTCCCCATCAAACACTCCCAGGACAGGTACAGCACGGGGTTAGATACAGAGTCAAGCTCCCTCCACACTGTCCCCATCAAACACTCCCAGGACAGGTACAGCACGGGGTTAGATACAGAGTAAAGCTCCCTCGACACTGTCCCCAACAAACACACACAGGACAGATAGAGCATGGGGTTAGATACAGAGTAAAGCTCCCTGTACACTGTCCCCATCAAACACTCCCTCCACAGGTACAGCACGGGGTTAGATACAAAGTAAAGTTCCATCTACACTGTCCCCATCAATCACTCCCAGGACACGGACAGCATGGGCTAGGTACAGGGTAAAGTTCCCTCTACACTGTCCGCATCACACACTCCCAGGACAGGTACAGCACGGGTTTAGATGCAAAGTAAAGTTCCCTCTACACTGTCCCCATCAAACACTCCCAGGACAGGTACAGCACAGGGTTAGATACAGAGTAAAGTTACCTCTACACTGTCCCCATCAAACACTCTCAGGACAGGTACAGCACAGGGTGAGATACAGAGTAATGCTCCCTCTGCACTGTCCGCATCAAACACTCCCAGGACAGGTACAGTACGGGGTTACATGCAAAGTAAAGTTCCCTCTACACTGTCCGCATCAAACACTCCCAGGACAGGTACAGCACGGGGTTAGATACAGAGTAAAGCTCCCTCTACACTGTCCCCCATCAAACACTCCCAGGACAGGTACATCACGGGGTTAGATACAGAGTAAAGCTCCCTCTACACTGTCCCCCATCAAACACTCCCAGGACAGGTACAGCACAGGGTGAGATACAGAGTAAAGCTCCCTCTGCACTGTCCGCATCACACACTCCCTGGACAGGTACAGTCCGGGGTTAGATGCAAAGTAAAGTTCCCCCTACACTGTCCCCATCAAACACTCCCAGGACAGGTACAGCACGCGTTTAGAGACAGAATAAAGCTCCCTCTGCATTGCCCCCCATCCAACACTCCCAGGACAGGTACAGCATGGGGTTAGATACAGAGTAAAGCTCCCACTACACTGTCCCCATCAAACACTCCCAGGACAGGTGGAGCACGGGGTTAGATAGAGAGTAAAACTCCCTCTACACTGTCCCCATCAAACACTCACAGGACATGTTCAGCATGGGGTTACAGAATAAAGCTCCCTTCACACTGTCCTCATCAAACACACACAGGACAGATACAGCATGGGGTTAGATACAGAATAAAGCTCCCTGCACACTGTCCCCATCAAACACTCCCAGGGCAGGTACAGCACGGGGTTAGATACAGAGTAAAGCTTCCTCTACACTGTCCCCATCAAACACACCCAGGATGGATGCAGCACGGGGTTAGATACAGAGTAAAGCTCCCTCTACACTGTCCCCATCAAACACTCCCAGGACATGTGGAGCACGGGGTTAGATGGAGAGTAAAACTCCCTCTACACGGTCCCCCTAAAACACAACCAGGACAGACACAGCACGGGTTTAGATACAAAGTAAAGTTCCCTCTACACTGTCCCCATCAAATAGTCCCAGGACAGATAGAGCACGGGGTTTGATGCAGAGTAAAGCTCCCTCTACACTGTCCCCATCAAACACTCCCAGGACAGGTACAGCACGGGGTTAGATACAGAGTAAAGCTCCCTCCACACTGTCCCCATCAAACACTGCCAGGACAGGTACAGCACGGGGCTAGATACAGATTAACGCTCCCTCCACACTGTCCCCATCAAACACTCCCAGGACAGGTACAGCACGGGGTTAGATACAGAGTAAAGCTCCCTCTACACTGTCCCCATTAAACACTCCCAGGACAGGTACAGTACGGGGTTAGATACAGAGTCAAGCTCCCTCCACACAGTCCCCATCAAACACTCCCAGGACAGGTACAGCACGGGGTTAGATACAGAGTCAAGCTCCCTCCACACTGTCCCCATCAAACACTCCCAGGACAGGTACAGCACGGGGTTAGATACAGAGTAAAGCTCCCTCGACACTGTCCCCAACAAACACACACAGGACAGATAGAGCATGGGGTTAGATACAGAGTAAAGCTCCCTGTACACTGTCCCCATCAAACACTCCCTCCACAGGTACAGCACGGGGTTAGATACAAAGTAAAGTTCCATCTACACTGTCCCCATCAATCACTCCCAGGACACGGACAGCATGGGCTAGGTACAGGGTAAAGTTCCCTCTACACTGTCCGCATCACACACTCCCAGGACAGGTACAGCACGGGTTTAGATGCAAAGTAAAGTTCCCTCTACACTGTCCCCATCAAACACTCCCAGGACAGGTACAGCACAGGGTTAGATACAGAGTAAAGTTCCCTCTACACTGTCCCCATCAAACACTCTCAGGACAGGTACAGCACAGGGTGAGATACAGAGTAATGCTCCCTCTGCACTGTCCGCATCAAACACTCCCAGGACAGGTACAGTACGGGGTTACATGCAAAGTAAAGTTCCCTCTACACTGTCCGCATCAAACACTCCCAGGACAGGTACAGCACGGGGTTAGATACAGAGAAAAGCTCCCTCTACACTGTCCCCCATCAAACACTCCCAGGACAGGTACATCACGGGATTAGATACAGAGTAAAGCTCCCTCCACACTTTCCCCCATCAAACACTCCCAGGACAGGTACAGCACAGGGTGAGATACAGATTAAAGCTCCCTCTGCACTGTCCGCATCACACACTCCCTGGACAGGTACAGTACGGGGTTAGATGCAAATTAAAGTTCCCTCTACACTGTCCCCATCAAACACTCCCAGGACAGGTACAGCACGGGGTTAGATACAGAGTATAGCTCCCTCTACACTGTCCCCATCAAACACTCCCTCCACAGGTACAGCACGGGGTTAGATACAAAGTAAAGTTCCATCTGCACTGTCCCCATCAATCACTCCCAGGACAAGGACAGCATGGGCTAGGTACAGGGTAAGGTTCCCTCTACACTGTCCCCATCAAACACTCCCAGGACAGGTACAGCACAGGGTTAGATACAGAGTAAAGTTCCCTCTACACTGTCCCCATCAAACAATCTCAGGACAGGTACAGCACAGGGTGAGATACAGAGCAAAGCTCCCTCTGCACTGTCCGCATCACAAACTCCCTGGACAGGTACAGTACGGGGTTAGATACACAGTAAAGCTCCCTCCGCACTGTCCGCATCACAAACTCCCTGGACAGGTACAGTACGGGGTTAGATACAGAGTAAAGTTCCCTCTACACTGTCCCCATCAAACACTCTCAGGACAGGTGCAGCACAGGGTGAGATACAGAGCAAAGCTCCCTCTACACTGTCCCCATCAAACACTCCCAGGACAGGTACAGCACGGGGTTAGATACAGAGTAAAGCTCCCTCTGCACTGTCCCCATCAAACACTCCCAGGACAGGTACAGCACGGGGTTAGATACAGAGTAAAGCTCCCTCTGCACTGTCCCCATCAAACACTCCCAGGACAGGTACAGCACGGGGTTAGATACAGAGTAAAGCTCCCTCTGCACTGTCCCCATCAAACACTCCCAGGACAGGAACAGCACGGGGTTAGATACAGAGAAAAGCTCCCTCGACACTGTCCCCATCAAAAACCCCCAGGACATGTTCAGCATGGGGTTACAGAATAAAGCTCCCTGCACACTGTCCCCATCAAACACACACAGGACATGTTCAGCATGGGGTTACAGAATAAAGCTCCCTCTGCACTGTCCCCATCAAAAACCCCCAGGACATGTTCAGCATGGGGTTACAGAATAAAGCTCCCTGCACACTTTCCCCATCAAACACACACAGGGCAGATAGAGCATGGGATTAGATCCAGAGTAAAGCTCCCTCTGCACTGTCCCCATCAAACACACCCAGGACAGGTACAGCACAGGGTGAGATATAGAGCAAAGCTTCCTCGACACTGTCCTCATCAAACACACCCAGGATAGATACAGCACGGGGTTAGATGCAGAATAAAGCTCCCTCTACACTGTCCCCATCAAACACTCCCAGGACAGGTACAGCACGGGGTTAGATACAGAGTCAAGCTCCCTCCACACTGTCACTATCAAACGATCCAATGATAGATACAGCATAGGGATGGATGCAGGGAAAAGCTGCTTCCCCACTGTCCACACCAAATCACCCAGGACAGGGACAGGACGGGTCTCGATAGAGAGTAAAGCTCCCTCTACATCGTCCCCCATCAAACACTCCCTGGACAGGTACTACTCGGAGCTAGATACAGAGTAAAGCTCCCTGTGCACTGTCCACATCAAACACTCCCAGGAAAGATAGAGCACGGGGTTAGAAACAAAGTAAAGCTCCCTCTCTACTGTCCCCATCAATCACTCCCAGGACAACCACAGCATGGGCTAGGTACAGGGTAAAGTTCCCTCTACACTGTCCCCATCAAACACATCCAGGACAGGAACAGCACGTGGTTAGATACCCAGTAAAGCCCCCTCGAGACTGTCCCCATCAAATAGTCCCAGGACGGATAGAGCACGCGGTTTGATGCAGGGTAAAGCTCCCTCTACATTGTCCCCATCAAACACTCTCAGGACAGGTACAGCACAGGGTGAGATACAGAGTAATGCTCCCTCTGCACTGTCCGCATCAAACACTCCCAGGACAGGTACAGTACGGGGTTACATGCAAAGTAAAGTTCCCTCTACACTGTCCGCATCAAACACTCCCAGGACAGGTACAGCACGGGGTTAGATACAGAGTAAAGCTCCCTCTACACTGTCCCCCATCAAACACTCCCAGGACAGGTACATCACGGGGTTAGATACAGAGTAAAGCTCCCTCTACACTGTCCCCCATCAAACACTCCCAGGACAGGTACAGCACAGGGTGAGATACAGAGTAAAGCTCCCTCTGCACTGTCCGCATCACACACTCCCTGGACAGGTACAGTACGGGGTTAGATGCAAAGTAAAGTTCCCTCTACACTGTCCCCATCAAACACTCCCAGGACAGGTGGAGCACGGGGTCAGATAGAGAGTAAAACTCCCTCTACACTGTCCCCATCAAACACTCCCAGGACAGGTACAGCATGGGGTTAGATACAGAGTAAAGCTCCCACTACACTGTCCCCATCAAACACTCCCAGGACAGGTGGAGCACGGGGTGAGATAGAGAGTAAAACTCCCTCTACACTGTCCCCATCAAACACTCACAGGACATGTTCAGCATGGGGTTACAGAGTAAAGCTCCCTTCACACTGTCCTCATCAAACACACATAGGACAGATACAGCATGGGGTTAGATACAGAATAAAGCTCCCTGCACACTGTCCCCATCAAACACTCCCAGGGCAGGTACAGCACGGGGTTAGATACAGAGTAAAGCTTCCTCTACACTGTCCCCATCAAACACACCCAGGATGGATACAGCACGGGGTTAGATACAGAGTAAAGCTCCCTCTACACTGTCCCCATCAAACACTCCCAGGACATTTGGAGCACGGGGTTAGATAGAGAGTAAAACTCCCTCTACACGGTCCCCCTAAAACACAACCAGGACAGACACAGCACGGGTTTAGATACAAAGTAAAGTTCCCTCTACACTGTCCCCATCAAATAGTCCCAGGACAGATAGAGCACGGGGTTTGATGCAGAGTAAAGCTCCCTCTACACTGTCCCCATCAAACACTCCCAGGACAGGTACAGCACGGGGCTAGATATAGATTAACGCTCCCTCCACACTGTCCCCATCAAACACTCCCAGGACAGGTACAGCACGGGGTTAGATACAGAGTAAAGCTCCCTCTACACTGTCCCCATTAAACACTCCCAGGACAGGTACAGTACGGGGTTAGATACAGAGTCAAGCTCCCTCCACACAGTCCCCATCAAACACTCCCAGGACAGGTACAGCACGGGGTTAGATACAGAGTCAAGCTCCCTCCACACTGTCCCCATCAAACACTCCCAGGACAGGTACAGCACGGTATTAGATGGAGAGTAAAACCCCCTCTACACTGTCCCCATCAAACACTCACAGGACATGTTCAGCATGGGGTTACAGAATAAAGCTCCCTGCACACTGTCCCCATCAAACACACACAGGACAGATACAACACGGGGTTAGATACAGAGTAAAGCTCCCTCTGCACTGTCCCCATCAAACACACACAGGACAGATACAACACGGGGTTAGATACAGAGTAAAGCTCCGTCTGCACTGTCCCTATCAAACACACACAGGACAGATACAACACGGGGTTAGATAAAGGGAAAAGCTGCTTCCACACTGCCCCATCAAACACACACAGGACAGGTACAACAAGGGGTTAGATACAGAGTAAAGCTCCCTCTACACTGTCCCCATCAAACACTCCCAGGGCAGGGACAGCATGGGGTTAGATACAGAGTAAAGCTCCCTCTATACTGTCCCCCATCAAAAACTCCCTGGACAGGTACAGCACGGAGTTAGATGCAGAGTAAAACTCCCTCTATACTGTCCCCCATCAAACACTCCCAGGACAGGTACAGCACGGGGTTAGATACAGAGTAAAGCTCCCTCTACACTGTCCACATCAAACACTCCCAGGACAGATAGAGCATGGGGTTAGATACAGAGTAAAGCTCCCTCTACACTGTCCCCCATCAAACACTCCCAGGAGAGGTACAGCACGGGATTGGAAACAGAGTAAAGCTCCCTCTACACTGTCCCCATCAAACACACCCAGGACAGATAGAGCATGGGGTTAGATACAGAGTAAAGCTCCCTCTACACTGTCCCCATCAAACACTCCCAGGACAGGTACAGCACGGGGTTAGATACAGAGTCAAGCTCCCTCCACACTGTCACTATCAAACGATCCAATGATAGATACAGCATCGGGGTTAGATACAGAGTAAAGCTCCCTCTGCACTGTCCCCATCAAACACTCCAGGACAGGTACAGCACGGGGTTAGATACAGAGTAAGCTCCCTCTCCACTGTCCCCCATCAAACACTCCCAGGACAGGTACAGCACGGGGTGAGATACAGAGTAAAGCTCCCTGTGCACTGTCCACATCAAACACTGCCAGGAAAGATAGAGCACGGGGTTAGAAACAAAGTAAAGCTCCCTCTCTACTGTCCCCATCAATCACTCCCAGGACAACCACAGCATGGGCTAGGTACAGGGTAAAGTTCCCTCTACACTGTCCCCATCAAACACATCCAGGACAGGAACAGCACGTGGTTAGATACCCAGTAAAGCCCCCTCGAGACTGTCCCCATCAAATAGTCCCAGGACGGATAGAGCACGCGGTTTGATGCAGGGTAAAGCTCCCTCTACATTGTCCCCATCAAACACTCTCAGGACAGGTACAGCACAGGGTTAGATACAGAGTAAAGCTCCCTCTACACTGTCCCCATCAAACACTCCCAGGACAGGTACAGCACGGGGTTAGATACAGAGTAATGCTCCCTCTGCACTGTCCGCATCAAACACTCCCAGGACAGGTACAGTACGGGGTTACATGCAAAGTAAAGTTCCCTCTACACTGTCCGCATCAAACACTCCCAGGACAGGTACAGCACGGGGTTAGATACAGAGTAAAGCTCCCTCTACACTGTCCCCCATCCAACACTCCCAGGACAGGTACAGCATGGGGTTAGATACAGAGTAAAGCTCCCACTACACTGTCCCCATCAAACACTCCCAGGACAGGTGGAGCACGGGGTTAGATAGAGAGTAAAGCTCCCTCTACACTGTCCCCATCAAACACTCACAGGACATGTTCAGCATGGGGTTACAGAATAAAGCTCCCTTCACACTGTCCTCATCAAACACACACAGGACAGATACAGCATGGGGTTAGATACAAAATAAAGCTCCCTGCACACTGTCCCCATCAAACACTCCCAGGGCAGGTACAGCACGGGGTTAGATACAGAGTAAAGCTTCCTCTACACTGTCCCCATCAAACACACCCAGGATGGATACAGCACGGGGTTAGATACAGAGTAAAGCTCCCTCTACACTGTCCCCATCAAACACTCCCAGGACATGTGGAGCACGGGGTTAGATAGAGAGTAAAACTCCCTCTACACGGTCCCCCTAAAACACAACCAGGACAGACACAGCACGGGTTTAGATACAAAGTAAAGTTCCCTCTACGCTGTCCCCATCAAATAGTCCCAGGACAGATAGAGCACGGGGTTTGATGCAGAGTAAAGCTCCCTCTACACTGTCCCCATCAAACACTCCGAGGACAGGTACAGCACGGGGTTAGATACAGAGTAAAGCTCCCTCCACACTGTCCCCATCAAACACTGCCAGGACAGGTACAGCACGGGGCTAGATATAGATTAACGCTCCCTCCACACTGTCCCCACCAAACACTCCCAGGACAGGTACAGCACGGGGTTAGATACAGAGTAAAGCTCCCTCTGCACTGTCCCCATTAAACACTCCCAGGACAGGTACAGTACGGGGTTAGATACAGAGTCAAGCTCCCTCCACACAGTCCCCATCAAACACTCCCAGGACAGGTACAGCACGGGGTTAGATACAGAGTCAAGCTCCCTCCACACTGTCCCCATCAAACACTCCCAGGACAGGTACAGCACGGGGTTAGATGGAGAGTAAAACCCCCTCTACACTGTCCCCATCAAACACTCACAGGACATGTTCAGCATGGGGTTACAGAATAAAGCTCCCTGCACACTGTCCCCATCAAACACACACAGGACAGATACAACACGGGGTTAGATACAGAGTAAAGCTCCCTCTGCACTGTCCCCATCAAACACACACAGGACAGATACAACACGGGGTTAGATACAGAGTAAAGCTCCGTCTGCACTGTCCCCATCAAACACACACAGGACAGATACAACACGGGGTTAGATAAAGGGAAAAGCTGCTTCCACACTGCCCCATCAAACACACACAGGACAGGTACAACAAGGGGTTAGATACAGAGTAAAGCTCCCTCTACACTGTCCCCATCAAACACTCCCAGGGCAGGGACAGCATGGGGTTAGATACAGAGTAAAGCTCCCTCTATACTGTCCCCCATCAAACACTCCCTGGACAGGTACAGCACGGAGTTAGATACAGAGTAAAGCTCCCTCTATACTGTCCCCCATCAAACACTCCCAGGACAGGTACAGCACGGGGTTAGATACAGAGTAAAGCTCCCTCTACACTGTCCCCATCAAACACACCCAGGATAGATACAGCACGGGGTTAGATACAGAATAAAGCTCCCTCTACACTGTCCCCATCAAACACTCCCAGGACAGGTACAGCACGGGGTTAGATACAGAGTGAAGCTCCCTCTACACTGTCCCCATCAAACACTCCCAGGACAGGTACAGCACGGGGTTAGATACAGAGTCAAGCTCCCTCCACACTGTCACTATCAAACGATCCAATGATAGATACAGCATAGGGATAGATACAGGGAAAAGCTGCTTCCCCACTGTCCACACCAAATCACCCAGGACAGGGACAGGACGGGTCTCGATAGAGAGTAAAGCTCCCTCTACATCGTCCCCCATCAAACACTCCCTGGACAGGTACAACTCGGAGCTAGATACAGAGTAAAGCTCCCTGTGCACTGTCCACATCAAACACTGCCAGGAAAGATAGAGCACGGGGTTAGAAACAAAGTAAAGCTCCCTCTCTACTGTCCCCATCAATCACTCCCAGGACAACCACAGCATGGGCTAGGTACAGGGTAAAGTTCCCTCTACACTGTCCCCATCAAACACATCCAGGACAGGAACAGCACGTGGTTAGATACCCAGTAAAGCCCCCTCGAGACTGTCCCCATCAAATAGTCCCAGGACGGATAGAGCACGCGGTTTGATGCAGGGTAAAGCTCCCTCTACACTGTCCCCATCAAACACTCCCAGGACAGGTACAGCACGCGTTTAGATACAGAATAAAGCTCCCTCTGCATTGCCCCCCATCCAACACTCCCAGGACAGGTACAGCATGGGGTTAGATACAGAGTAAAGCTCCCTCTACACTGTCCCCATCAAACACTCCCAGGACAGGTGGAGCACGGGGTTAGACAGAGAGTAAAATTCCCTCTACACTGTCCCCGTCAAACACTCACAGGACATGTTCAGCATGGGGTTACAGAATAAAGCTCCCTTCACACTGTCCTCATCAAACACTCCCAGGGCAGGTACAGCACGGGGTTAGATACAGAGTAAAGCTTCCTCTGCACTGTCCCCATCAAACACACCCAGGATGGATACAGCACGGGGTTAGATACAGAGTAAAGCTCCCTCTACACTGTCCCCATCAAACACTCCCAGGACAGGTACAGCACGGGGTTACATACAGAGTAAAGCTCCCTCCACACGGTCCCCATCAAACACTGCCAGGACAGGTACAGCACGGGGCTAGATATAGACTAAAGCTCCCTCTACACTGTCCCCATCAAACACACCCAGGATAGATACAGCACGCGGTTAGAGACAGAGTAACGCTTCCTCTGCATTGTCCCCCATCCAACACTCCTAGGACAGGTCGAGCATTGGGTTAGATACAGAGTAAAGCTCCCTCTACACTGTCCCCATCAAACACTCCCAGGACAGCTGGAGCACGGGGTTAGATAGAGAGTAAAACTCCCTCTACACGGTCCCCCTAAAACACAACCAGGACAGACACAGCACGGGTTTAGATACAAAGTAAAGTTCCCTCGACACTGTCCCCATCAAATAGTCCCAGGACAGATAGAGCACGGGGTTTGATGCAGAGTAAAGCTCCCTCTACACTGTCCCCATCAAACACTCCCAGGACAGGTACAGCACGGGTTTAGATACAGAGTAAAGCTCCCTCCACACTGTCCCCATCAAACACTGCCAGGACAGGTACAGCACGGGGCTAGATATAGATTAACGCTCCCTCCACACTGTCCCCCCAAACACTCCCAGGACAGGTACAGCACGGGGTTAGATACAGAGTAAAGCTCCCTCTGCACTGTCCCCATTAAACACTCCCAGGACAGGTACAGTACGGGGTGAGATACAGAGTCAAGCTCCCTCCACACAGTCCCCATCAAACACTCCCAGGACAGGTACAGCACGGGGTTAGATACAGAGTCAAGCTCCCTCCACACTGTCCCCATCAAACACTCCCAGGACAGGTACAGCACGGGGTTAGATGGAGAGTAAAACCCCCTCTACACTGTCCCCATCAAACACTCACAGGACATGTTCAGCATGGGGTTACAGAATAAAGCTCCCTGCACACTGTCTTCATCAAACACACACAGGACAGATACAACACGGGGTTAGATACAGAGTAAAGCTCCCTCTGCACTGTCCCCATCAAACACACACAGGACAGATACAACACGGGGTTAGATACAGAGTAAAGCTCCGTCTGCACTGTCCCCATCAAACACACACAGGACAGATACAACACGGGGTTAGATAAAGGGAAAAGCTGCTTCCACACTGCCCCATCAAACACACACAGGACAGGTACAACAAGGGGTTAGATACAGAGTAAAGCTCCCTCTATACTGTCCCCCATCAAACACTCCCAGGACAGGTACAGCACGGGGTTAGATACAGAGTAAAGCTCCCTCTACACTGTCCCCATCAAACACACCCAGGATAGATACAGCACGGGGTTAGATACAGAATAAAGCTCCCTCTACACTGTCCCCATCAAACACTCCCAGGACAGGTACAGCACGGGGTTAGATACAGAGTGAAGCTCCCTCTACACTGTCCCCATCAAACACTCCCAGGACAGGTACAGCACGGGGTTAGATACAGAGTCAAGCTCCCTCCACACTGTCACTATCAAACGATCCAATGATAGATACAGCATAGGGATAGATACAGGGAAAAGCTGCTTCCCCACTGTCCACACCAAATCACCCAGGACAGGGACAGGACGGGTCTCGATAGAGAGTAAAGCTCCCTCTACATCGTCCCCCATCAAACACTCCCTGGACAGGTACAACTCGGAGCTAGATACAGAGTAAAGCTCCCTGTGCACTGTCCACATCAAACACTGCCAGGAAAGATAGAGCACGGGGTTAGAAACAAAGTAAAGCTCCCTCTCTACTGTCCCCATCAATCACTCCCAGGACAACCACAGCATGGGCTAGGTACAGGGTAAAGTTCCCTCTACACTGTCCCCATCAAACACATCCAGGACAGGAACAGCACGTGGTTAGATACCCAGTAAAGCCCCCTCGAGACTGTCCCCATCAAATAGTCCCAGGACGGATAGAGCACGCGGTTTGATGCAGGGTAAAGCTCCCTCTACACTGTCCCCATCAAACACTCCCAGGACAGGTACAGCACGCGTTTAGATACAGAATAAAGCTCCCTCTGCATTGCCCCCCATCCAACACTCCCAGGACAGGTACAGCATGGGGTTAGATACAGAGTAAAGCTCCCTCTACACTGTCCCCATCAAACACTCACAGGACAGGTGGAGCACGGGGTTAGATAGAGAGTAAAATTCCCTCTACACTGTCCCCGTCAAACACTCACAGGACATGTTCAGCATGGGGTTACAGAATAAAGCTCCCTTCACACTGTCCTCATCAAACACTCCCAGGGCAGGTACAGCACGGGGTTAGATACAGAGTAAAGCTTCCTCTGCACTGTCCCCATCAAACACACCCAGGATGGATACAGCACGGGGTTAGATACAGAGTAAAGCTCCCTCTACACTGTCCCCATCAAACACTCCCAGGACAGGTACAGCACGGGGTTACATACAGAGTAAAGCTCCCTCCACACGGTCCCCATCAAACACTGCCAGGACAGGTACAGCACGGGGCTAGATATAGACTAAAGCTCCCTCTACACTGTCCCCATCAAACACACCCAGGATAGATACAGCACGCGGTTAGAGACAGAGTAACGCTTCCTCTGCATTGTCCCCCATCCAACACTCCTAGGACAGGTCGAGCATTGGGTTAGATACAGAGTAAAGCTCCCTCTACACTGTCCCCATCAAACACTCCCAGGACAGCTGGAGCACGGGGTTAGATAGAGAGTAAAACTCCCTCTACACGGTCCCCATCAAACACAACCAGGACAGACACAGCACGGGTTTAGATACAAAGTAAAGTTCCCTCGACACTGTCCCCATCAAATAGTCCCAGGACAGATAGAGCACGGGGTTTGATGCAGAGTAAAGCTCCCTCTACACTGTCCCCATCAAACACTCCCAGGACAGGTACAGCACGGGGTTAGATACAGAGTAAAGCTCCCTCCACACTGTCCCCATCAAACACTGATGGACAGATACAGCACGGGGCTAGACATAGGGTAAAGCTCCCTCCACACTGTCCCCCATCAAACACTCCCAGGACAGGTACAGCACGGGGTTAGATACAGAGTCAAGCTCCCTCCACACTGTCCCTAACAAACACTCCCAGGACAGGTACAGCACGGGGTTAGATGGAGAGTAAAACCCCCTCTGCACTGTCCCCATCAAACACTCACAGGACATGTTCAGCATGGGGTTACAGAATAAAGCTCCCTGCACACTGTCCCCATCAAACACACACAGGACAGATACAACACGGGGTTAGATACAGAGTAAAGCTCCCTCTGCACTGTCCCCATCAAACACACACAGGACAGATACAACACGGGGTTAGATACAGAGTAAAGCTCCCTCTGCACTGTCCCCCATCAAACACACACAGGACAGATACAACACGGGGTTAGATAAAGGGAAAAGCTGCTTCCACACTGTCCCCATCAAACACACACAGGACAGGTACAACAAGGCGTTAGATACAGAGTAAAGCTCCCTCTACACTGTCCCCATGAAACACACACAGGACAGATAGTGCATGGGGTTAGATACAGAGTAAAGCTCCCTCTACACTGTCCCCATCAAACACTCCCAGGACAGGTACAGCACGGGGTTAGATACAGAGTAAAGCTCCCTCTACACTGTCCCCATCAAACACACCCAGGACAGATAGTGCATGGGGTTAGATACAGAGTAAAGCTCCCTCTACACTGTCCCCATCAAACACTCCCAGGACCGGTACAGCACGGGGTTTCATACAGAGTAAAGCTCCCTCTACACTGTATCTACACCCTATCAGTAACTGCAACACTATATTCTGCACCCTTTCCTCTCCTTCTCCCTGTGTACTCTACGTACGGAATGTTTTGTCTGGATAGCGCACAGGAAACAATACTTTTCACTGCATCCCAACACAAATCAATCAAATCAAATCAAATTAACACGGTGAAGTTTGGACCCTGTGGGGTGACAGTTGTCTGAATACAGATTCTATCTAACTGTAACATTCAGGTACCACGTGTACTGAGCTCACCAGCGTTCTGTCTGTATTGTGTGCATCCAGTCTTGAAATATCCACTCATGTTGCTAATTCTGCCAAGACAGAAACAGAAAGAGTGTTTGAATTCTCCGTGATTAGACCCCTTAACGATAAACAACATGGTGGATGAGAGGGATAGAGAGGGAGAGGAAGAGATACAGAGTAACAGAGAGGTAGGGAGAATGAGAGAGAGCAATGCAGAGAGTAACAGTTGTCTGAATACAGATTCCATCTCAAAGTAACATTCGGTACCACATGTACTGAGCTCACCAGCATTTGCAGAAGCCATGATATAAATACCGTTTTGTCTGTATTGTGTGAATCCAATCTTGAAATTTGCACTCATGTTGCTAATTCTGCCAAGACAGAAACAGAAAGAGTGTTTGAATTCTCCGTGATTAGACCCCTTAACGGTAAACAACATGGTGGATGAGAGGGATAGAGAGAGAGAGGAAGAGAGCGAGAGATGGAGCGATGCAGAGTAACAGAGAGATAGGGAGAGGGAGCAATGCAGAGATTAACAGTTAGACAGTGAGGAATAGAGATTAATTCAGATGGATAGTGAGTGACAGGGGAGTCC
>NW_027590494.1:0-27500 GCF_964213995.1 Mustelus asterias
CCGAATTGCGGCGCCCCCCCGAATTGCGCCCCCCCCGACTTGCGCCCCCCCCCCGCTTCCCGTCTCCAGCTGTTCCCACCAGACAGCCCCCCCCCCGCTTCCCGTCTCCAGCTGTTCCCACCAGACACAAAAACCGCTGCTGAATCTCCCCCCCCCTCCCCTTCCTGCCAATGCCCTATAGATTCCTCTCTCAGCTCAATCCCCCCCGAACCCTTCTCCTGAACCCACTCCCAATCCTTTTAAACCCACCACCCTCAGTCTCTCACCCCCAAATTCCCCTCCCCCCAAACCCCTCCTTAATTCCCCACTCCAGAAACCCACTCTAAATCCCTCCACTTCAACGCCTCTAACGCTCCCTGCTGCCCAATCTCTCTCGGCCCCTCCCCCCGATCCTCTCTGCCCAATCTTCTCCAATCCCACTCTAATCACCCCCCCCACTCACTCTCTCTCAGGAACTCACCGCCAAAGCCCTCTGAGCCACTCCCAATCCTTCTCAACCCGCTGCCCTCAATCTCCACTAATTCCCCCCCAAAACTCCTCTTTCCCCCACCTGATTCCCTGTCCCTCTGCCCGATCTCCTTTAATCCGACTCTGTAAGCACCCCCTCCCCCCGCTCAATCTCTCTGACACCCACTGCCAATCTGACTCTCAGCCCCCTGAATCCTCCAAGTTCCTGCCCCAAATCCTCAGCACCCCCCCCAAAGGCTCCCTTTGCCCCCCCCTGCCAAAATCAAGCCACCCAATCCTTCCTCAGTCCTCCCCACCCCTGAATCCCTCTGAGTCACCCCCCCACTCCGAATCGCTCAACACCCCCCCAATTCTAACCCTGATGCAAGGCCCCACCCTAAATCCCTCTCTGAATTTCCCCCCTCCCAAATCCCTATAAATCCACCCCGCCCTCAATCCCTTTCCCTCCACCCCGACTCGCCCCCCCTGCTAACTCCCTCTGACTCCCTACCCCATCCAGACCCTCCCCAGATTCTAAGCCCCTGAGATTCCTCTGGAATCCCCCCTGAATGTCTCCCGAGATCGCACCCACCCTCGCCACATTCCTCTGCCCCCGAATCCTGCTCCCTCTCCAATCCCACCCCTTCTATCTGTCTGAGCACCAAACCATGTCTTTTAATCCCCGTAAACCCCCCAATCCCTCCTGCATCCCTCAGAACCCCAGAAATCCCCCTCTGAGCCCCCTCTTCCCGAATTCCCCCCGATTCCCTCCCTCTCAGCCCCGCTAAATCCCAAAGTCCCCATGAGACCCTTAAATCCCCCTGAATCCCTCTAATTCCCGACCACAATCCCTGAGTCTCCCCCTACATCCCTCTCCACTCTCCCCCTTTAATCCCCCTCAATCCCCCCCCCCACTCCAGCCAAATCTGTCGTCCCTCCTCACAATCCCTCTAAATCTCCCGATCCTTCCCTCTGAGCCCCGTATCCCTCTAAGTTCCCCTCTTTCCCCCCCCCCGCCCCTCTCAACCTGGCAAATTCCCACTCCCTCCCTGTGAACAGCCTCTGGACTGACAGATCCCCCCCTTTCTAATTAGTACCCCCCCCCTCCGCGCGTCCATCCCCGTCCACCACCCCCCTGTAAACAGCTCCTGGTGGAGTTGGATGTGGAAACTCTGCCCATTTTAAACATTAACGTTCAAATGACTAATTCCCTTGACACTGAGCAGCCTGTGTTATAACATCCCCCACCCCCATCCTGTACAACAGACCCCCTGTCTGATTCCCCCTCCCCTCCTCCATTGCCCCCTTTCTCTGATAACCCCTGACTCTGGTCAGCCTGTGTTATAATTTTTCCCGCTCTTGTACAACAGCCTCCCCCACCGGCCCCTTCCCTCTCGGTCTAATAGCCCCGGCTCTGAACAAGCCCCTGTATTACACACTCCCCCCTTTCAGCAGTGCTGGATCCCTCTGAATTGCCCCTGATTCCCTCCCTCTGCGTTCCTGGGCCTTTGCTGCTTGTGAACAGCAAACCCGTGATCTGGCCCGTCCCCCACGAGAGAGCAGAGAGAGAGATATAAGAGACAGAGAAGCAGAGATATAGAGATGGAGATAGAGAGAATGCTGCTGTAATTCAGACAGAATGATTCACAGAGAGGGGGAAGCAGAGATCAGAGAGATGGAGATGGGGAGGATGCGACTGTAATTCAGACTGATTCACAGAGGGGGAAGCAGAGATCAGAGAGAGGGGGAAGCAGATAGAGAGAGGGAAGCGATAGAGAGAGAGATAAGAGACAAAAGTAGAGTTAAAGTTAAAATTTTATTTGTTAATCACAAGTAGGCTTACATTAACACTGCAATGAAGTTATTGTGAAAAGATATAGAGATGGGGAGTGAGAGAGAATGCTGCTGTACTTCAGACAGAATGAGTCACAGAGAGGGAGCAGAGATAGACAGAGGGGGGAGCAGAGATAGAGAGAGAGACGGAGAGGAGGCTGCTGTGATTGAGATAAAATGATCCACAAAGAGAGAGAGGGAGATGTCCAGAGAGGCTGAGATACAAAGTGAGATGTGGAGATAAGTAGAAAGTGGGGCTTTGGCAAGACAGAGTGACAACGTTTCAGAGAGAGTGAAAGACAGGGGAAAGATGCTGCCATTGTGAGAGGCTGAGGTATAAAGGATGAGGAGAGACAGGGATTGGAAAGATGTGGAGAAACAGTTCTGAGGATGGGGGAGTTGCACAGACAGAGCTTCAGGGAGAGGGATTGAAATCTGTGGGATTACATTGGAGCAGGGATCACTGGGAATACCCCCTCCCCCTGACACACAGACCACTAACCCTCAGTGTAAAAGCCCCACCAGTCTATCTGTGTATAAAAATGAACGACAAAGACACGGGGACTTTTATTAATATTTTTCTCTCTGGTTATAGCTCTTGTCCGAGGATTCCTCACGGCAAAACTATTCGCTCTCTGCATCGCCAAAGTTTCCAAAGGAATTCTCCTTGGAAGAGAGAAAGAGAAAATAAAGTGAAATTTGATTAAACACAAAACAAAAGCTGATTAAAAACAATAAAAGGCACAGCAAGATCCCAGGACTTGCTGAAATTCACAATCTCACTGGGGGGGGTGGGGGAAACATTCATTTTCACCTCCTCATTATTAAATGACAAAATGGGAACACGTTTCAAATGCAATGAACTTCCAACTGCCTCCTGACTGTCCCGATATTGAATTTATTAAACACATCAAAGCATTCTGGGGGCTTTACTCCAGAGACAGGCCAGTGAATAAACACAGGAGGCCCCAATGAAGTTCCCACTTCTATCAGTCACCTCTCCCCCCCCCCCGCCCCCCCCCTCTGTTTCTCCCTCTCCGTCTCCTACACACTTCCCCCAGATCTATATCTGTCCAATACCCCGTCTCTGGATAACCTGTCCTGATCTCTGCTCTGTTTCTCTACCTCGAGGTGAATCTGGATTGAAATGCTCTCTCTAAGTTTCTGTCTGACCGTTTAAAATAAAACTCACAATCAAAAGGGAAATGAGAGGGGGCAAGTCGGGCAGGAAAATCCACAATCCCACCCTGAAGCGGCTGCTTCACATTTTATTGAACCATTGAATTCAGCCACTTAAACCCTGTTGGGGAATTAAGCGAATGCAAAAGTGCTGCTGAGATTTAGGCCATGAAGTGCGGTCTCGTCACAGAGGCTGCATTATTCCTCAGGTAGAAAGAACAAACCCCCCTCTCTCCCACCCCCCAGTTAAACAGAACAATCTTCTCCATCCACACCCACAAATCCCAGCGCCCTGTCTAAAAACACAAGCAGGACTGTGGGATTGAGAACAAGCCTTTCCCCCAGGCTCAGGAATTTGAATTTCAGCTCCCTCTCCCTCCCGAGTGCTTCACAGTGAAAGGGAGAGAGAGAGACTGGGAATGCTGCAATCAGGATCCACAGGGAGTCCCACACTGCAGGAGGACACCCACCTCCCCCTCCACCCCCAGAGCCTCTGTCTCTATCCCCCTACCCCCCTCCACTGAGCCCCCGACACTCCCCACCCATTCTCTGTTCCTCTCTCTCTACCCCACCCTCCTTCCTCTCCATCTTTTCATGTTTAAAGTGTGGGGCGCTGTCACAGTGCAGAGAATATGGGGTGGGGAGGAGGGCACAGCAAGATCCCACACACAGTCTGAGCAGGGCCAGATACAAAGTGATATTTTAAGTGAGGATTGGGCTAAAGTGAGTGGGCAATGAGGGAACCACACTTCTTCCTCTCTCTCCCTCGCTCCCCCCCCCCCTCCATCTCTCCCCCACCCCAAATAAAAATAATGAGTCACTCCAGGATTGGGGCTGTTTGTACATTCGATATGAACAGGGAACCTTCCACTCCGAGCACAGTCACACCTCTCTCTCCCATTCCCTCTGTCTCTCGCTGTTTCTTTCTCTCTGCCCGTTTCTCTGCCTCTATCTCTGAACCTGTCCAGCCCCCTCTGTGTCTCTTTTTCTTTCCCCCCAGATCTATATATATATATCCAATACCCCATCTCTGCCCCGGTCTCTCCTACTCTGGATAATCTGTCCTGATCTCTGCTCTGTTTCTCCATCTGGGGATGAATGGGGATTAAAATGCTCTCTCTGATAAGTTTCTGTCTGACCGTTTCAAATAATGACGTGTTGTGGGCCACGTCTGCTATTTCTCAGTGATTTCCATGGGGAAATGGGGAGGGAAGCTCCTTCTGCAAAGCTACATCTCTCTCTCACTGCAATGTGGTAGCAGCCACATTCCAATATCTTTACAACACATCAAATATGAGGAAAATATATTTTCAAACACAACAGCACAGATTCAGCCTCAGTTACACAGTCGCTGTTTATAAATCCCACCTTCTGGGAGGCTGTGAGTGAGGGTCTTTATCTCAGAGTAAAGTATAAAGTAAAGTTTATTTCTTAGTCACAACTAAGGCTTACATTAACACTGCAATGAAGTTACTGTGAAATTCTCCTAGTCGCCACACTCTGGCGCCTGTTAATGCGCCAGAGTGGGTTAATGCACCTAACCAGAGACTGGGGAGCTGGCTGGGCTGAGAGTGCACAGCGGAGGCTCCCCCACCCCCACCCGCTAACCCACTCCCCTCCAATCTCTCTCCTCTCCCTGCCCCTCTGCCTTTGCTCTCTCTCTCTCTCTCTCTGTTACCATCCCTTTCTCTCTCTCTCTCTCTCTGTTACCATCCCTTTCTCTCTCTCTCTCCCTCCCTGATAACTCTCAATCACGGGAGAAAGATTGAAGAGAAAGAGATATAGCAGGAAAACACACAATCACATCCCAAATCCAATGAAAGGGTTGACCAGGATGTTGCCTGGTATGGAGGGTATTGGCTGTGAGGAGTGATTGAATAAACTGGGATTGTTCTCCCTGGAAAGACGGAGGCTGAGGGACGACCAGCTGGAAGTTTATAAAATTATGAGGGGTGTGGCGAGGATGAACAGTTGGGAGCTTTTTCCCAGGACAGAAATGATAATTACAAGGGGAACAAGTTCAAGATAAGGGGGAAAGGTTGAGTGGAGATGTGCGGGGAAGGTTTTTACACAGAGGGTGGTGGGGGCCTGGAATGCGCTGCCAAGTGAGGTGGTTGAGGCAGATACATTAGTGACATTTAAGATTTATCTGGATAGACACATGAACAAACGGGGTATAGAGGGATACAGGCCATTGGTCTCGATAGGGAAACATGATCGGCGCAGGCTTGGAGGGCCAAAGGACCTGTTCCTGTGCTGTGCTGTTCTTTGTATTAAAGTGTCTGCTGCAGGTTTTATTTGACCGTCGAGTCCCATCGATTTAAACACAGGCACTGTTTGGAAAAGGAGCAAAATGCAAAAGCCTTCCTGAGGTTAGGCCTGGGATTGAGGCCTGGTCACAGAGGCTGCATTATACATCCTGGACAAAGAACAGGTTCCCCAGGCCCCGGACAGTTCACCAGAACAATCCCCTCCAGCCCCGAAACCTCCCGGACAGGGCCTGGGAGGAGGGAGGGGGGGGAAAAGGGAACCAGTGCTGCCCCCACCCCCTGTCCCCTTCCACCCTCCCCTCACACCGCACGCAGCCCCCATTACAGAATAATAGAATCCGACAGTACAGAAGGAGGCCATTCGGCCCATCAGGTCTACACCGACCACATTCACATCCAGGCCCCATCCTCATTACTCCATGTGACTTTCTCTCTCTCTCTGTCTCTCTCTCCCTCTCTCTTTGTGTGACTGTCTCTCTGTCTCTCCCACTCTCTCTCTCCCTGTCCAATATTGTTATGAAGTTGCATATATAAGGTTAAAAATGTGGTGTTTGACAAATGTAAATATTGAAAAGAAATGCTGAGAAAACCAAAACAAACCATCCATGGTTGTGTCTTTAGAAAGCCTGTGTCTTTGTGCTGGGGATTTTAAACTGCAGAAGACAACTTTACAACATTTGTGTCCAAAGCAGCAGCCAGAGTCCCAGCAGAGCAAAACAGGCTTTGAATTGGGTGAATGATTTTAAAACAAGCTCTCAAACACACACAACCAATTGCATTCAAATTGGAGCGTTGGTGACAGCCTCAAGCCACTCAAATTGCAGGAATACTGTGAGGAAATTCTGGGTATTTAAACCCGGGACAGGGGGAAATAACGGGGAGGGAGCGACCTTGCTGCCTCTTTAGATTGAAGGAGGGAGAGTCTGACACTGAATCCTGCAGTAATATATACAGCTTCATCACATCACCATCTAAATAGAAGCAGAAACCAACTCAGAAAGTATTCCAGACCCAAGCAGCAGAAGAAAGTTCACACTTCCAACAGACGCCTGGTATTATATTATTTGAGGGTGACTCTATTCTGTAATGATTTATTTCATTATTCCTGAGTGAGTCTTGTCATTGGAACAGCATTCTACTGGGGAGTTTATTCAGTTTGTTCATTGTTTTAATAAGGTTGTCACCCAGTCTAAATTAAAGACCTGTTAGTTGTTCCTGATACAGAGAGTGTCAGATCCTGCTTTAATTTACCAATTCCTCCCACAGCACAAAGCTGTGCGGGTTGGGTGGATTGGCCGTGTTAAATTGACCCCAGTGTCAGGGGGATTAGCAGGTTAAAAGTGTGGGGTCATGGGAATAGGGCCTGGTTGGGATTGTGGTCGGTACAGACTAGATGGGCCGAATGGCCTCCTTCTGCACATCTGTCTAAAACCAGTAGCTTCCTCCTGTCTCACACACACTTACTTAAGATTACGAGGCGAGGTGTATCCCTTTGGGGGGTTACAAAATAGCGCAGAGGGAAACATCACCTCAGAGTGGTAACAATATTTATAATCCCACAATCACACCCCCACCCTCTCTTAGTCAATGAATGAATGATTCAAATGACAATGAAGGTAATTCTGCACAGCAAGATCCCACTGCCAGTCCCACGATGGAGGAGGACACCCCCAGACTCTGTGTCTCTTTCCCCCTGCCCCTCCTGAGACCCTCTCACACACCCCCACACCCTCTCTGTTTAGCTCTCCCTCCATTTCTCTATCTCTCTCTCTGCCTCCTCCGCCTCCCCAACCCTTCTCCTTCCCCTCAATCTTTCCTGTTTAAAGTTCTGCTCACGGTCACAGTGCGAGGAATAGGGAGCCAGACCCACCTGTGTGCACAGCAAGATCCCACACACACAACCTGGTGAGGGCCAGATTAAATAAATGTTGTGGGTGAGGACTGCAGGAGAGTGTGTGGGAAATGGGATCCACTCCTCTCTCTCTCTCTCTTCCCAAATTAAATTGACAACAATTCACATTGGTGTTTTCTTAAACATTTTATTGAAAGATGAAATATAGACAGGAATGTCTGGGGAGAGAGAGAGGGGAGGGGTGCTGGGATTGGTAAGAACACTGGAGAGACAGAGACAGGGAAATTCTATACCCACCCCCCCCCCCCCCCCCCCATCCAAATAGAAATTCCTGGGAAAAGAGAGAGAGAAAAGAATCTGGAGTCACACAGCACAGAAACAGGCCCTTCGGCCCACCAGCTCCATGCTGGCCATCAAATCCCAATCTATCCTCCTCCCATTCCCCAGCACTTGCTCCAGAGCCTACGGTGCCTTGGCGATTAAAGTGCTTGAATTTACCCGACCTCTTTTCAAGCTTTTTCCTTGAACCCACTTTGCGGTCCCTGAGCCAGATTTAGTTTAATAAAGTGTGGTCGTTGTTGCAGTGCAGGCAAAGGCCACAGGCCCAGTGTGTGCACAGCAAGATCCCACAGCAGCAGCAGCAGCCATGTGAACCTGAATCAGATGGGACACAGTCCTCCCCCCTCCCCCCCACTCTCTCGCCTGCTGTGACCCCCCTTCCCCACTCACTACCCTGTGTGTGTGTGTCTGCATCATCCCAAATCTCCAGAAAGGCTGGAACTCCCTCTTAAAAGTAACCCTTTTTAAAACTAAAATCCCTGTGGTGCACAGCAAGATCCCACAAAGTGCAGTCTGCCGTGTTGAGCGTTTTTTAAATTTGGGAATTGTTTATACAGAGTGAGGGAGCCAGAGAGGGGCTGAGACAGTGAAATCCCTCTCTCAGGACCCTCAGAATTAAACTGGAGACCCTGTCCCTCACTGAAACCCCCCCCTCCCTCTAACAGCCTGTGTCTCTCCCCCTGCATCTAACCCACAACTCCAGCTGTTTCCATCCCTCCCTCTTCCTCTCTCTCCCTGCCTCTCTGTCTCCATCTGTTTCTGCTCGAGAAGAGACAGGGAGAGAGAGAGAGACGGGGAGAGACAGAGATAAAGCGAGAGAGACAGATATTTGATAATTAATTGTGTATGGTCGCATGATTGAGTGTGGTTTAATTTGGTGATTTTTTTATACAGAGAGGCAGAGAGAGAGGTGAAGACAGTGACATTCTCTCCCTGGCACCCTCGCAAGTTCAAAGACACAAAAGCTGCAGACACTCACACACACAAACTGGGTTTGGTAAGTTTCCCAATCTCTGCAGCTTCCCATGTGGCCCAGGGTTTGAATTGAAATTTAAAAGCAGCTTGGAGAGACTGCAGGATTTTTGAGTTGAGTTTCTCCCCCCCTCACCCTGTAAATATAAAATAGAAATTCCTGGATTAAAATATTCCCTTGGACAGAGCAGAGGGAATGTGTGAGTGGTGTGTGTGTGTGTCTGAGACCTAGGCTGGATTTGGGAATATCTGCCTGCTGAAGAGGGTCAGTGAAACCATCCTGGCTGAATATCTCATCGCTAAAGAGTCACAGAGAGAGATATCTGATAAATAAATGTGTTACTGAACCCACTCTGGATGCTCCCTCTATCTCTGTCTTTCTCACTAACTTCATTGCAGTGTTAATGTAAGCCTTGTGACACTAATAAATAAACTTTAAATCTTTCAACTTTAAAAACTCTCTCTTTCTGTCTCTCAGTAACTGCAGCGTTAATGTGAGCCTGACTTGTGACAGGAATAAACACACTTTAAAACTTTAAACATCCTCTCTGTCTCTTTATCTCTCTGTCTCTTTCTGTCTCTTTATCTATGTCTCTGTCTGTGTGTCTCTGCCTCTCTCTGTCTCTCTCAGTAACTTCATTGCAGTGTTAATGTAAGCCTTACTTATGACACTAATATATAAACTTCAAAACTTTCAACTTTAAAAACTCTGTCTGTGTGTCTCTGTCTCAATTCAGACACTAGTTCAGTGCCAGGTTGAGAGGGGGTCAGTATTGAGCAGAATGGGAGGCAGTTTGATACAAAGTTTGCAGAAACTGCAGCGAGTGTTTGTAAACATGTTGGGGTTGTGGAAAGGTCAGTGTGTAACAAGCTGAGGGAAGGTGTTTCCACTTCACATGTGGCTACTTTCTTTAAATTAAATAGCACAAGAGGCCAGGATTCCCCCTTCCCAGTTACACAATCTCTCAGTAAAATCTAAACATTAATTCTTGGGGAAAGAGAGAGAAAATAATTAAAATACAAGAAAATATTTAAATTAAATAGCACAGCAAAAACCCAGGATCTCCTCTCAGTTACACAATCTCTCAGTAACACCCAAACACAACAAGTCAGTTGTAAAGCAGAGACTAAAGAGTTAGGGTGGCACGGTAGCACAGTGGTTAGCACTGCTGCTTCACAGCTCCAGGGACCTGGGTTCGATTCCCGGCTTGGGTCACTGTCTGTGTGGAGTTTGCACATTCTCCTCGTGTCTGCATGGGTTTCCTCCGGGTGCTCCGGTTTCCTCCCACAGTCCAAAGATGTGCGGGTTAGGTTGATTGGCCATGCTAAACATTGCCCTTAGTGTCCTGAGATGCCTAGGTTAGAGGGATTAGTGGTAAATATGTAGGGATATGTGGTCGGTGCAGACTCGATGGGCCGAATGGCCTCTTTCTGTACTGTAGGGTTTCTATGATTCTATGAGACAGTTCCCTCCCTGTGTGTTTCTCTCTCTCTCTCTATTCCACTCTCATTCAGATCTCGCTCCCTCTGATATGAAACATTAAATCTGGATCAGGTTAATAAACAGACACAACTCACTCAGGGTGAAGCCTGAGCAACAGGCCTCAGTCAGCCCTCCCTCTGGAAGAAGCTCCTCTCCCTCATCCTGGTCACAAACATTCCCGTCCTTTGGATCCTCGACACATCCCCAGTTTTCAAAATTCCTCAGGAGAAAAAGAGATAAAAATTGGTTAAAGAGAGAAAAAGAGACACGGCCATTTGAACAATAAGACACACAACATATCACAGCGAGGAGTCCAGCATTTCCATTCAAGTCCATTCAGCATCATGTCCACACAAGCAAAGCACAGGTAAAAACGCAGATTGACACACACACTGACACACACACACACTGAATCAGAGTGGGAATGTTTTCAGTGCAGGGGGATTATTGGTGTGGAGACTGAAGGCTCTCAGATTCACATTTATCCTGAGTGTGCTGGATGCAAACCCCACCCGAAGTCTCTGACATGTCTGCAATGTCTGTCTCTCTATTGAGATGCTAATTCACCCCCCCTCCCCCTCTCACCCCAGAGGAGTTTGTGGCAATGTCAGACTGACTCTTGATATGTTAATGCAGGCCGGCAATGGATTCTGCAAGTTCCTGCCTTTAGTTTCTTTAGTTTAGTTTCAAACTTTTTTTCTTTTCCCCTGTAGGTCGTGTTCGTCCATTTCAATCACCCCTGACTCTCCACCCCCCACAGCAGCCCTGAAAATCCTTGCAGCCGGTCCCCACAACCCAGCGAGTGGAGGGGGAATGGGGATGTGTGAGTGAGTGGATTGGGGGGATTGTGTCAGTGTGTGTCTGTCTATCCCCCCCTCTCTGCTCACACTTCCTGCCCAGCCTGCTGAAGACAGGGAAAGAATGGGAGTTGAACAAAGCCTCCTCTCTGCCTCCATTTTCAAAGGATTTGCCCCTTTCTCACCCCAGTTTTGTCCATTGAGCTGTCCCTATCAATTGGAAAAAAGTTTTATTTATCTCGCTGTGAGATATGAAGTCACTAATTACTAAATACAGACAAAAACATCCCATTATGAGACAGGGAGCTTCAATGGGATTTTAAACTGAAATCCTCGGATGTCAATTCCTTAGGTTAAAAGTTTCTAATTCATTAATTTGGATTAAATTAAAACCGGCCAGTATATTCTCACCAGCTGCTTTCTGTTAACTCTCCCCCTTATCACCGGTGGTTAGCACTGCTGCCTCACAGCGCCAGGGACCCGGGTTCGATTCCCGGCTTGGGTCACTGTCTGTGCGGAGTCTGCACGTTCTCCCCGTGTCTGCATGGGTTTCCTCCGGGTGCTCTGGTTTCCTCCCACAGTCTGAAAGACGTGCTGGTTAGGGTGCATTGGCCGTGCTAAATTCTCCCTCAGTGTAACCCGAACAGGCGCCGGAGTGTGGGCGACTAGGGGATTCTCACAGTAACTTCATTGCAGTGTTAATGTAACCCTACTTGTGACACTCGTAAATAAACTGAAACTTAACACTCCTGCACTCTCCCGCCAGCACTCACTCACTCTTGTACACTTACTCAGTCTTACACACATTACACACATACTCACTTTTACACACTCCCTCTTGCACACTTGCTCACACACACACTCACTCTCATAAACACTCACTTTAACACACTCTCATCAACACACACATGAATACTCCCTCACACACTCACACACACTCACATTCACTCACTCGCACGCACTCACACACTTTCTGTCTCTCACACACACTCTCTGTCTCTCACACACACACACTCTGTCTCTCTCACACACACACTCACTCTCATAAACACTCACTTTAACACACTCACATCAACACACACATGAATACTCCCTCACACACTCTCACACACACATTCACTCACTCGCACGCACTCACACACTCTCTGTCTCTCACACACACTCTCTGTCTCTCACACACACACACTCTGTCTCTCTCACACACACACTCTGTCTCTCACACACACTCTCTGTCTCTCTCACACACACTCTGTCTCTCTCTCACACACTCTGTCTCTCTCACACACACACTCTGTCTCTCACACACACACTCTGTCTCTCACACACACTCTCTGTCTCTCACACACTCTCTGTCTCTCACACACACTCTGTCTCTCTCACACACACTCTGTCTCTCTCACACACACTCTGTCTCTCTCACACACACTCTCTGTCTCTCTCACACACACTCTCTGTCTCTCTCACACACACTCTCTGTCTCTCTCACACACACTCTCTGTCGCTCACACACACTCTCTGTCTCGCTCACACACACTCTCTGTCTCTCACACACACTCTGTCTCTCTCACACACACTCTCTGTCTCTCTCACACACACTCTCTGTCGCTCACACACACTCTCTGTCTCTCACACACGCTCTCTGTCTCGCTCACACACACTCTCTGTCTCTCTCACACACACTCTCTGTCTCTCTCACACACACTCTCTGTCTCTCTCACACACACTCTCTGTCTCTCACACACACTCTCTGTCGCTCACACACACTCTCTGTCTCGCTCACACACACTCTCTGTCTCTCACACACACTCTGTCTCTCTCACACACACTCTCTGTCTCTCTCACACACACTCTGTCTCGCTCACACACACTCTCTGTCTCGCTCACACACTGTCTGTCTCTCACACACACTCTCTGTCTCTCACACACACACTCTGTCTCTCACACACACAGGACTGAGCAGAGAGTGTGAAATGTGACTGGTGTGAGTGTGGATTGTCTTTTAAAAGTGGGTAAGAAACACTCCTCCATTTTCAAATCTTTACCTTGCTTATGTAGCGTCTCGGACTCCCCTGACACTCACTACCCATCTGAATTAATCTCTATTCCTCACTGTCTAACTGTTACTCTCTGCATTGCTCCCTCTCCCTATCTCTCTGTTACTCTGCATCGCTCCATCTCTCTCTCTTCCTCTCTCTCTCTCCCTCTCCCTCTCTATCCGTCTCATCCACCATGTTGTTTATCGTTAAGGGGTCTAATCACAGAGAATTCAAACACTCTTTCTGTTTCTGTCTTGGCAGAATTAGCAACATTAGTGGATATTTCAAGACTGGATTCACACAATACAGACAGAACGCTGGTGAGCTCAGTACACGTGGTACCTGAATGTTACAATAAGATAGAATCTGTATTCAGACACCTGTCACCCCACAGGGTCCAAACTTCACCGTGTTAATTTGATTTGATTTGATTGATTTGAATTGGGATGCAGTGAAAAGTATTGTTTCTTGTGCGCTATCCAGACAAAACATTCTGTACATAGAGTACACAGGGAGAAGGAGAGGAAAGGGTGCAGAATATCGTGTTGCAGTTACTGATAGACTGTAGAAAAAGATCAGCTCACACACACACACTCTCTCTTACACACTCTTAGACACACACATAATCTCACACACACACACACGCTCTCTCTTACACACTCTCAGACACACACAAAATCTCACACACACGCTCTCTCTCTCTCTCACACACACTCTCTCACACTCTCAGACACACACTCTCTCTCACACACACACACACACTCACACACACACTCTCTCACACTCTCAGACACACACATACTATCTCACACACACACTCTCTCACACACACACTCTCACTCTCAGACACACACTCTCTCTCACACACACACTCTCTCACACACACACATACTATCTCACACACACACACACACACACACACTCTCACACACACACTCTCTCACACTCTCAGACACACACATACTATCTCACACACACACACACACTCTCTCTCACACACACAGTGTAGAGGGAGATTTACGCAGTATCTCACCCGATGCTGTACCTGTCCTGGGTGTGTTTGATGTGTGGCAGCTTTTCCCTGTATCTATCCCCATGCTGTATCTGACATTGGAATATTTGATTGTCATGATGTGGAGATTTGATAGTTATTTGATAGTGACAGTGTAGAGGGAGCTTTATCTGTATCTAACCCCGTGCTGTACCTGTCCTGGGAGTGTTTGATGGGGACAGTGTAGAGGGAGCTTTACTCTGTATCTAACCCCGTGCTGTATCTGTCCTGGGAGTGTTTGATGGGAACAGTGTAGAGGGAGCTTTACTCTGTATCGAACTCTGTGCTGTACCAGTACCTTTCCTGGGAGTGTTTGATGGGATCAGTGTCGAGGGAGCTTTACTTTGCATCTGATCCCATGTTTCAGTTACTGATAGACTGTAGAGGAAGATCAGGTCACACACACGCTCTCCTTACACACTCTCAGACACACACACACACACACGCTCTCTCTGTCTCTCACACACACATACACTCACTCTCTCACACAAATACACTCACTCTCTCACACACATACACTCTCAAACATATACTCTCACACACACACTCTCTCACACACACACTCTCTCTCTCACATATACACTCTCTCTCAAACATATACTCTCTCTCACGCACACACTCTCTCTCACGCACACACTCTGTCTCCCACACAGTCTCTCTCTCTCTCTCACACACACACTCTCTCACGCGCACACTCTCTCTCTCGCACACACTCTCTCTCGCACACACTCTCTCTCGCACACACTCTCTCTCACACACTCTCTCTCACACACACTCTCTCTCACGCACACACTCTCTCTCACGCACACACTCTCTCTCTCACACACACTCTCTCTCTCACACACACTCTCTCTCACGCACACACTCTCTCTCTCACACACACTCTCTCTCTCACACACTCTCTCTCACGCACACACTCTCTCTCTCACACACACTCTCTCTCACGCACACACTCTCTCTCACACACACTCTCTCTCTCACACACACTCTCTCTCTCGCACACACTCTCTCTCACGCACACACTCTCTCTCTCACACACACTCTCTCACACACACTCTCTCTCACGCACACACTCTCTCTCTCACACACACTCTCTCTCTCACACACACTCTCTCTCTCGCACACACTCTCTCTCTCGCACACACTCTCTCACACACACACTCTCTCTCACACACACAATGATGGGGCAAAATGTAGAGGAAGATTTGAGCTGTATCTAACCCCGTGCTGTACCTGTCCTGGGTGTGTTTGATGTGCACAATGTGGAGGCAGCTTTTCCTTTAATCTAGCACCATGCTGTATCTGTCATTGGATTATATGATGGGGACAGTGTATAGGGAGCTTTACTCTGTATCTCACCCCGTGCTGTACCTGTCCTGGGAGTGTTTGATGGGGATAGTGTAGAGGGAGCTTTACTCTGTATCTAACCCTGTGCTATATATGTCCTGGGAGTGTTTGATGAGGACAGTGAAGTGGGAGCTTTACTCTGTATCTAACCACTTGCTGTATCTGTTGTGGGAGTGTTTGATGGGGACAGTGTCGAGGGAGCTTTACTCTGTATCTAATCCCGTGCTGTACCTGTGCTGGGCGAGTTTGATGGGGACAGTGTAGAGGGAGATTTAATCTGTATCTCACCCCGTGCTGTATCTGTTCCGGGAGTGTTCGATGGGGACAGTGTAGAGGGAGATTTACTCTGTATCTAACCCCATGCTGTACCTGTCCTGGGAGTGTTTGATGGGGATAGTGCAGAGGGAGCTTTACTCTGTGTCTAACCCATGCTGTCCCTGTCCTGGGAGTGTTTGATGGGGACAGTATCGAGGGAGCTTTACTCTGTATCTAAACACATGCTGTACCTGTCCTTGGTTTGTTTGATGGGGACAGTGTAGAGGGAGCTATACTCTATATCTAACCCCGTGCTGTATCTGTTCTGGGAGTGTTTGATGGGGACAATGTAGAGGGAGCTTTACTCTGTATCTAACCCCGTGTTGTATCTGTCCTGGTGGTGTTTGTTGGGGATAGTGCAGAGGGAGATTTACTCTGTATCTAACCCCATGCTGTATCTGTCCTTAGTTTGTTTGATGGGGACAGTATCGAGGGAGCTTTACTCTGTATCTAACCCCGTGCTGTACCTGTCCTGGGCGAGTTTGTTGGGGACAGTGCAGAGGGAGCTTTACTCTATATCTAACCCCGTGCTGAATCTGTTCTGGGAGTGTTTGATGGGGACAGTGTACAGTGAGCTTTAATCTGTATCTAACCCTCTGCTGTACCTGTCCTGGGAGTGTTTGATGGGGACAGTGTACAGGGAGCTTTACTCTGTATCTAACCCCGTGCTGTATCTGTCCTGGGTGTGTTGGATGGGGACAGCGTAGTGGGAGCTTTACTCTGTATCGAACTCTGTGCTGTGTCTGTCCTGGGAGTGTTTGATGGGAACAGTGTAGAGAGAGCTTTACTCTGTATCTAACCCCGTGCTGTACCTGTCCTGGGAGTGTTTGATGGGGACAGTGGACAGGGAGCTTTACTCTGTATCTAACCCCGTGCTGTATCTGTCCTGGGTGTGTTGGATGGGGACAGCGTAGAGGGAGCTTTACTCTGTATCGAACTCTGTGCTGTGTCTGTTCTGGGAGTGTTTGATGGGGACAGTGTAGAGAGAGCTTTACTCTGTATTGAACTCTATGCTGTATCTGTCCTGGGAGTGTTTGATGGGGACAGTGCAGAGGGAGCTTTATCTGTATCGAACTCTGTGCTGTGTCTGTCCTGAGAGTGTTTGATGGGAACAGTGTAGAGAGAGCTTTACTCTGTATCGAACTCTGTGCTGTATCTGTCCTGGGAGTGTTTGATGGGAACAGTGTAGAGGGAGCTTTACTCTGTATCGAACTCTGTGCTGTATCTGTCCTGGGAGTGTTTGATGGGAACAGTGTAGAGGGAGCTTTACTCTGTATCGAACTCTGTGCTGTACCTGTACCTTTCCTGGGAGTGTTTGATGGGAACAGTGTCGAGGGAGCTTTACTTTGCATCTAACCCCGTGTTTCAGTTACTGATAGACTGTAGAGGAAGATCAGGTCACACCCACGCTCTCCTTACACACTCTCAGACACACACACACACATACACTATCTGTCACGCACTCTCTCACTCACACTTTCACGCTCACACACTCTCACCCATGCATTCTCTCTCACTGACATACTCTCACACACATGCACTCACTCTCTCACACACATTCTCTCTCTCAAACATATACTCTCTCTCACACACACACACTCTCTCGCACACACTCTCTCGCACACACTCTCTCGCGCACACTCTCTCGCGCACACTCTCTCTCGCACACACACTCTCTCTCGCACACACACTCTCTCTCGCACACACTCTCTCTCGCACACACTCTCTCGCACACACACTCTCTCTCACACACACACTCTCTCACACACACTCTCTCTCTCACACACACACTCTCTCACACACACTCTCTCTCTCACACACACTCTCTCTCTCACACACACGGTCTTTCTCTCTCACACACACGGTCTTTCTCTCTCACACACACTCTATGTCTCTCACACACACTCTATGTCTCTCACACACTCTATGTCTCTCACACACACTCTATGTCTCTCACACACACTCTCTCTCTCACACACACACACACTCTCTCTCTCTCACAGACACACACTCTGTCTCTCACACACAGTCTCTCTCACACATACGGTCTCTCTCTCACACACACACTCTATGTCTCTCTCACACACACACTCCAGTCTCTCTCACACACACACTCTGTCTCTCTCTCACACACACTCTCTCTCTCACACACACACTCTCTCTCTCGCACACACTCTCTCTCTCACACACTCTCTCTCACACACCCTCTGTCTCTCACACACCCTCTGTCTCTCACACACACACTCTTTCTCACACACACACTCTCTCTAACACACATTCTTTCTCACGCACACACACTCTCTCTCGCACACACTCTCTCTTTCACACACACACTTCCTCACACACACACTCTCTCGCACACACACTCTCTCTCTCACACACCCACTCTCTCTCTCACACACACTCTTTCTCTCACACACACTCTCTCTCTCGCACACACACTTCCTCACACACTCTCTCTCTCACACACACACTCTCTCTCCCACACACACATTCTCTCACACACACACACTCTCTCTCTCACACACACACACTCTCACACACACACACACACGCTCTCTCTCACACACACATTCTCTCACACACACACACAATGATGGGCAAAATGTAGAGGAAGATTTGAGCTGTATCTAACCCCGTGCTGTACCTGTCCTGGGTGTGTTTGATGTGCACAATGTGGAGGCAGCTTTTCCTTTAATCCAGCACCATGCTGTATCTGTCATTGGATTATTTGATGGGGACAGTGTCGAGGGAGCTTCACTCTGTATCTAAACCCGTGCTGTACCTGTCCTGGGAGTGTTTGATGGGGATAGTGTCGAGGGAGCTTTATCTGTATCTAACCCTGTGCTGTATATGTCCTGGGAGTGTTTGATGGGGATAGTGCAGAGGGAGCTTTACTCTGTATCTGGGCGGCACGGTAGCACAGTCGTTAGCACTGCTGCTTCACAGCTCCAGGGACCTGGGTTCGATTCCCGGCTCGGGTCACTGTCTGTGTGGAGTTTGCACATTCTCCTCGTGTCTGCGTGGGTTTCCTCCGGGTGCTCCGGTTTCCTCCCACTGTCCAAAGATGTGCGGGTTAGGTTGATTGGCCATGCTAAAATTGCCCCTTAGTGTTCTGAGATGTGTAGGTTAGAGGGATTAGCGGGTAAATATATGGGGGTAGGGCCTGGGTGGGATTGTGGTCGGTGCAGACTCGATGGGCCGAATGGCCTCTTTCTGTACTGTAGGGTTTCTATGATTTCTATGATTTCTAACCCCGTGCTGTACCTGTCCTGCGAGTGTTTGATGGGGACAGTGTCGAGGGAGCTTTACTCTGTATCTAACCCCGTGCTGTACCTGTCCTTGGTTTGTCTGATGGGGATATTGTAGAGGGAGCTTTACTCCATATCTAACCCCCTGCTGTATCTGTTCTTGGAGTGTTTGATGGGGATAGTGCAGAGGGAGCTTTACTCTGTATCTAACCCATGCTGTCCCTGTCCTGGGAGTGTTTGATGGGGACAGTATCGAGGGAGCTTTACTCTGTATCTAACCCCGTGCTGTACCTGTCCTGGGAGTGTTTGATGGGGACAGTGTGGAGGGAGCTTTACTCTATATCTAACCCCGTGCTGTATCTGTCCTTGGTTTGTTTGATGGGGACAGTGTGGAGGGAGCTTTACTCTATATCTAACCCCGTGCTGTATCTGTTCTGGGACAGTTTGATGGGGACAGTGTACAGTGAGCTTTAATCTGTATCTAACCCCGTGCTGTACCTGTCCTGGGAGTGTTTGATGGGGACAGTGTAGAGGGAGCTTTCCTCTGTATCTAACCCCGTGCTGTATCTGTCCTGGGTGTGTTGGATGGGGACAGTGTACGGTCAGCTTTAATCTGTATCTAACCCCGTGCTGTACCTGTCCTGGGAGTGTTTGATGGGGACAGTGTAGAGGGAGCTTTACTCTGTATCTAACCCCGTGCTGTATCTGTCCTGGGTGTGTTGGATGGGGACAGTGTACGGTCAGCTTTAATCTGTATCTAACCCCGTGTTGTACCTGGCCTGGGACTGTTTGATGGGGACAGTATCGAGGGAGCTTCACTCTGTATCTAAACCCATGCTGTACCTCGCCTGGGCGAGTTTGTTGGGGACAGTGCAGAGGGAGCTTTACTCTGTATCTAACCCCGTGCTGTACCTGTCCTGGGTGTGTTGGATGGGGACAGTGCAGAGGGAGCTTTACTCTGTATCGAACTCTGTGCTGTGTCTGTCCTGGGAGTCTTTGATGGGAACAGTGTAGAGAGAGCTTTACTCTGTATCGAACTCTGTGCTGTATCTGTACCTTTCCTGGGAGTGTTTGATGGGAACAGTGTTGAGGGAGCTTTACTTTGCATCTAATCCCGTGATTTAGTTACTGATAGACTGTAGAGGAAGATCAGGTCACACACACGCTCTCCTTACACACTCTCAGACACACACACACATGCTCTCTCTGTCTCTCACACACACATACACTATCTCTTACTAACTCTCTCACTCACACACATGCTCTTTCTCTCTGTCACACACACTTTCTCTCTCACACACTTTCTCTCTCACACACATTCTCTCACACACTTTCACGCACACACACTCACCCATGCATTCTCTCTCACTGACACACTCTCACACACATACACTCAGTCTCTCACACACACATACACTCACTCTCTCACACACATACACTCTCTCTCTCACACACATACACTCTCTCTCTCACACATACACTCTCTCTCTCACACATACACTCTCTCTCAAGCATATACTCTCTCTCACACACACACACACACTCTCTCTCACACACACACACACACTCTCTCTCACGCACACACTCACACTCTCTCTCTCGCACACACTCTCTCTCTCACACACACTCTCTCTCTCTCACACACACACACTCTCACTCACACATACACTCTCTCAAACATATACTGTCTCTCATGCAGACACTCTCTCTCTCACACACGCTCTCTCTCACACACACTCTCTCTCACGCACACTCTCTCACACACACTCTCTCTCTCACGCACACTCTCTCACACACACTCTCTCTCTCACACACACTCTCTCTCACACACACTCTCTCTCACGCACACACTCTCTCTCTCATGCACACACTCTCTCTCACACACACTCTCTCTCACACACACTCTCTCTCACGCACACTCTCTCTCTCACACACACTCTCTCTCACGCACACGCTCTCTCTCTCGCACACTCTCTCACACACACTCTCTCTCTCACACACACTCTCTCTCACACACACTCTCTCTCACGCACACTCTCTCACACACACTCTCTCTCTCACACACACTCTCTCTCACACACACTCTCTCTCACGCACACACTCTCTCTCTCATGCACACACTCTCTCTCACACACACTCTCTCTCACACACACTCTCTCTCACGCACACTCTCTCTCTCACACACACTCTCTCTCACGCACACGCTCTCTCTCTCGCACACACTCTCTGGCTCACACACACTCTCTCTCACACACACACTCTCTCTCACACACACACTCTCTCTCTCTCACACACTCTCTCTCACGCACACGCTCTCTCTCTCGCACACACTCTCTCTCACACACACACACTCTCTCTCGCACACACTCTCTCTCTCGCACACACTCTCTCTCTCGCACACACTCTCTCTCTCGCACACACTCTCTCTCTCGCACACACTCTCTCTCGCACACACTCTCTCTCTCGCACACACTCTCTCTCTCACACACACTCTCTCGCACACAATCTCTCTCACACACACACACTCTCTCTCTCACACACACATTCTCTCACACACACACACACACACACACACACACACACACAGAATGATGGGGTAAAATGTAGAGGAAGATTTGAGCTGTATCTAACCCCGTGCTGTACCTGTCCTGGGTGTGTTTGATGTGCACAATGTGGAGGCAGCTTTTCCTTTAATCTCGCACCATGCTGTATCTGTCATTGGATTATTTGGTAGTGACAGTGTATAGGGAGCTTCACTCTGTATCTAAACCTGTGCTGTACCTGTCCTGCGAGTGTTTGATGGGGACAGTGTCGAGGCAGCTTCACTCTGTATCTAAACCCGTGCTGTACCTGTCCTGGGAGTGTTTGATGGGGGACAGTATAGAGGGAGCTTTATCTGTATCTAACCCCGTGCTGTCTATGTCCTGGGAGTGTTTGATGAGGACAGTGAAGTGGGAGCTTTACTCTGTATCTAACCCCGTGCTGTACCTGTCCTGGGAGTGTTTGATGGGGACAGTGTGGAGGGAGATTTACTCTGTATCTAACCCCGTGCTGTACCTGTCCTGGGAGTGTTTGATGGGGACAGTGAAGAGGGAGCTTTACTCTGTATCTAACCCCGTGCTGTACCTGTCCTGAGTGTGTTTGATGGGGACAGTGTAGAGAGAGCTTTACTCTGTATCTAACCACTTGCTGTATCTGTCCTTGGTTTGTCTGATGGGGATATTGTAGAGGGAGCTTTACTCCATATCTAACCCCCTGCTGTATCTGTTGTTGGAGTGTTTGATGGGGATAGTGCAGAGGGAGCTTTGCTTTGTATCTAACCCATGCAGTGCCTGTCCTGGGAGTGTTTGATGGGGACAGTATTGAGGGAGCTTTACTCTTTATCTAAACCCGTGCTGTACTTGTCCTGGGCAAGTTTGTTGGGGACAGTGCAGAGGGAGCTTTACTCTGTATCTAACCCCGTGCTGTATCTATCCTGGGTGTGTTGGATGGGGACAGTGTAGAGGGAGCATTACTCTGCATCGAACACTGTGCTGTGTCTGTCCTGGGAGTGTTTGATGGGGACAGTGTAGAGAGAGCTTTACTCTGTATCGAACTCTGTGCTGTATCTGTCCTGGGAGTGTTTGATGGGGACAGTGTAGAGAGAGCTTTACTCTGTATCGAACTCTGTGCTGTACCTGTCCTGGGAGTGTTTGATGGGGACAGTGTAGAGAGAGCTTTACTCTGTATCGAACTCTGTGCTGTGTCTGTCCTGGGAGTGTTTGATGGGAACAGTGTAGAGGGAGCTTTACTCTGTATCGAACTCTGTGCTGTACCTGTACCTTTCCTGGGAGTGTTTGATGGGAACAGTGTCGAGGGAGCTTTACTTTGCATCCAATCCCGTGATTCAGTTACTGATAGACTGTGGAGGAAGATCAGGTCACACACACGCTCTCCTTACACACTCTCAGACACACACACACACGCTCTCTCTGTCTCTCACACACACATACACTATCTCTTACTAACTCTCTCACTCACACACAGGATCTTTCTCTCTGTCACACACACGCTTTCTCCCTCACACATTCTCTCACACACACTTTCACGCTCACACACTCTCACCCATACATTCTCTCTCAGTGACACACTCTCAGACGCATGCACTCACTCTCTCACACACATACACTCTCTCTCTCACACATACACTCTCTCTCACACATACACTCGCTCTCAAACATATACTCTCTCACACACACACACTCTCTCTCACACACACACTCTCTCTCTCGCACACACTCTCTCTCTCGCACACACTCTCTCTCTCACACACTCTCTCACACACACACACTCTCTCTCACGCACACGCTCTCTCTCTCGCGCACACTCTCTCTCTCTCACACACTCTCTCTCTCACACACTCTCTCTCTCTCACACTCTCTCTCACACACTCTCTCTCTCGCACACACTCTCTCTCGCACACACTCTCTCTCGCACACACTCTCTCTCGCACACACATGTCTCTCTCGCACACACTCTCACACACACTCTCTCACACACACACTTTCTCATACACTCTCTAGCACACAATCTCTCACACACACACACTCTCTCTCGCACACACTCTCTCGCACACACTCTCTCTCTCACACACACATTCTCTCACACACACACACACACACACACGCTCTCTCTCACGCACACACATTCTCTCACACACACACACACACACAATGATGGGGCAAAATGTAGAGGATGATTTGAGCTGTATCTAACCCCGTCCTGTACCTGTCCTGGGTGTGTTTGATGTGCACAATGTGGAGGCAGCTTTTCCTTTAATCTAGCACCATGCTGTATCTGTCATTGGATTATTTGATAGTGACAGTGTATAGGGAGCTTCACTCTGTATCTAACCCCGTGCTGTACCTGTCCTGGGAGTGTTTGATGGGGACAGTGTAGAGGGAGCTTCACTCTGTATCTAAACACGTGCTGTACCTGTCCTGGGTGTGTTTGATGGGGGACAGTGTAGAGGGAGCTTTACTCTGTATCTAACCCCGTGCTGTATCTCTCCTGGAAGTGTTTTATGGGGACAGTGTCGAGGGAGCTTTACTCTGTATCGATCCCTGTGCTGTCCCTGTCCTGCGAGTGTTTAATGGGGACAGTGTCGAGGGAGCTGTACTCTGTACCTAACCCTGTGCTGTACCTGTCCTGGGAGTGTTTGATGGGGACAGGACTTGGGGGACATTGGATTTTAGACAATGTTTAGGGTTTTAGACTTTTCGGAGTGAAATTCAGGAACACTTTGCCACACCAGGTGTGATATTAGTTTGGAACTACCTTCTATAATTCACAGTTGATGCTCAGTCGCTTATTAATGTTCAAACCTGAAGTTGATAGATGGTATTTTACATACAGGAGAAGCAATTTAAAATCAATGGGTCAATGTTAAAATGGATGCAGGAACAGAGAGACCTGGGCTTTCAGTTCATTTTTACATCTTAAAGATTCAACCTGGGGCTCAGAATCTGTCAGTTGAATCTACTTTTCCTGTCCCGAAAAGGTGTCAACAATTGTGTTGGGGAATGTGACAGAAGGTGACATTCCTGCATCCTGCACAGTGGGGTTGGGAGGTTGTTTGAAAGGAGATTCAGAAAGTGTCAATTAGATTGTGTCTCTTTGCAGAAGTTGAGTATTTCACAGGAGATGCCTTGAGATAAAGGAAAGTTTTACCAATGTCTGTGTAACTTTCAAAGTCTCCAGACGCATGAAGGGGGCAGAGATTTTGTAATATTCAGAGCAGGAGATGGGGGACAATCACAGAATTGAAGATGTGAGGCCATCTCCTGTTTCTGAATGTCAGTGTTTAGCTTTAAAACTTTAGTCCTGGGCTAATAATTCCAAGTTTGCAATCCCACACTTTGCTGTTGTGAATTTTGAGTTGTAAATTTTCTGAAATTGATTCTGTAATAAAAATCCCTGCAGGATGCAATGATTCCCATTCTGTCTGCTGCTGCCAAGCCCCAGTTTGTGTCTCAGTTTCACTATTTATCAACCATTTAAGATCCAAGAGCCATAGAATTCCTACCCTGCAGAATGAGGCCATTCAGCCCAACAAGCCTGCCCCGACAATAATCCCACCCAGGCCCGAATCCCCCTGACACTAAGGGGCAATTTAGCAAACGTGCAAACTCCACACAGACAGTCACTCGAGGCGGGGAATCGAACCCAGGTCCCTGGCGCTGTGAGTCAGCAGTGCTAACCACTGTGCCACCGTGTCGCCCGGTGATGAGACAGAACGTTTGCCAAAGTGCACAGAAATAGGCAGCATTGTCAGCATTTTAGCTGGAAGCTTCAAATGACAAAGGGATCTTAATAGTCGAGTCACAGAATCCCTGCAGTGCAGAAGGAGACCATTCAGCCCATCGAGTCTGTACTGACTCTCTGACACAGTATCTTACCAAGGCCCTTGACCCAGCCCTATCCCCGTAACCCCACACATTTACCTGAATCCACCGAACCAACACAGCTTTGGACAGGAAACGGCAATTTACTGTGTCCAATCCACAAATTTGGAAAATACTGGGATGGATTGAGAAATGGTTTCCGGGCAGAAAACAGAGCTCAGATACAAATGGGCCCTTTGGCCCAACTTTTCCCTGCCACCCAGTTTTTACCATTAAGCTCGTATCAAATGCCTTGCGTTTGGCCCAAATCCCTCCATACCAATCTTACCAGAATAACTGTCTAAATGCTTTTTAAAATATAAAATTGTGTCCGCTTCTACTACGACCTCTGGCAGCTTGTTCCAATCCCTCACCATAAGACATAGGAGCGGAAGTAAGGCCATTCGGCCCATCGAGTCCACTCCACCATTCAATCATGGTTGATTTCAACTCCATTTACCCGCTCTCTCCCCATAGCCCTTAATTCCTCGAGAAATCAAGAATTTATCAATTTCTGTCTTGAAGACGCTCAACGTCTCGGCCTCCACAGCCCTCTGTGGCAATGAATTCCACAGACCTACCACTCTCTGGCTGAAGAAATTTCTCCTCATCTCTGTTCTAAAGTGACTCCCTTTTATTCTAAGGCTGTGCCCCCGCGTCCTAGTCTCCCCTGCTAATGGAAACAACTTCCCTACGTCCATCCTATCTAAGCCGTTCATTATCTTGTAAGTTTCTATTAGATCTCCCCTCAACCTCCTAAACTCCAATGAATACAATCCCACGATCCTCAGATGTTCATCGTATGTCAGGCCTACCATTCCCGGGACCACCCTCTGTGTGAAAAGAATTACCCTCTGGACCCTCTCCCCTCTCACCTTAAACCTGTGTCTTCTAGTTTTAGACTCCCCTCCCTTTTGGAAAAGATGTTGACGAGCTTATCAAAGAACAAAGAGAATTACAGCACAGGAACAGGCCCTTCGGCCCTCCAAGCCTGCACCAACCATGCTGCCCGACTGAACTAAAACCCCCTACCCTTCCGGGGACCATATCCCTCTATTCCCATCCTATTCATGTATTTGTCCAGACGTTCCGTAAAACTCACTATCGTATCTGCTTCCACTACCTCCCCCGGCAGCGAGTTCCAGGCACCCACCACCCTCTGTGTAAAGAAACTTGCCTTGTACATCTCCTTTAAACCTTGCCCCTCACACCTTAAACCTATGCCCCCTAGATTTTGAATCTTCCACCCTGGGAAAAAGCTTCTGACTATCCACTCTGTCCATGCCCCTCATAATCTGGTAGAATTCTATCAGGTCATCCCTCAACCTCCGTCGTTCCAGTGAGAACAAACCAAGTTTCTCCAATCTCTCCTCAGAGCTAATGCCCTCCATACCAGGCAACATCCTGGTAAATCTTTTCTGAACCCTCTTCAAATTCTCCACATCTTTCTGGTAGTGTGTCGATCAGAATTGAACACTATATTCCAAGTGCGGCCTAACTAAGGTTCTATAAAGCTGCTATATCCATGCCCTCATTATTTTAGAGACCTCTAGAAGAACACCACTAAGCCAACTCAAGGGAAAAAAGGTCCCAGAGTATCCAGCCTCTCATTATAACTCAAACCATCAGGACCCCATAGCATCCCAGTAATTCTTTTCTGCACACTTTCTCGCTTAATAATCTCCTTTTTATAAGGGTGACCAGAACTATACACAGCATTCCAAGTGTGGTCTTACCAATGTCTTGTACAACTTCAACAAGACGTCCCAACACCTCTATTCCATGTTCTGACCAATGAAACCCAGCATGTGGAATGCCTTCTTCACCACACTATCCACCTGTGACTCCACTTTCAAGGAGCTATCAATCTGTACCCCGAGATCCCTTTGTTCTGTAACTCTCACCA
>NW_027590494.1:35000-45000 GCF_964213995.1 Mustelus asterias
GTTCTTGGAGTGTTTGATGGGGATCGTGCAGAGGGAGCTTTACTCTGTATCTAACCCATGCTCTCCCTGTCCAGGGAGTGTTTGATGGGGACAGTATCGAGGGAGCTTTACTCTGTATCTAAACCCGTGTGTACCTGTCCTGGGCGAGTTTGTTGGGGACAGTGCAGAGGGAGCTTTACTCTCTATCTAACCCCGTGCTGTATCTGTCCTGGGTTCGTTGGATGGGGACAGTGTGGAGAGACCGAGAGAGAGTGTGTGCGCGAGAGAGAGAGTGTGAGAAAGTGTGTGTGTGAGAGAGTGTGTGTGAGAGAGAGAGAGTGTGTGCGGGAGTGAAGTCTCTACTTTGCCTCTAATCCCGTGTTTCAGTCACTGATAGACCGTAGAGGTAGATCAGGTCACACACACGCTGTACTTACACACTGTCAGACACACACACACACACACACACACACACACACATGCTCTCTCTGTCTCTCACACACATTCTCTCACACACACTTTCTCTCTCTCACACACATTCTCTCACACACACTTTCACGCTCACACACTCTCACCCATGCACTCTCTCTCACTGACACACTCTCACACACATGTACTCACTCTCTCACACACATGTACTCACTCTCTCACACACATGTACTCACTCTCACACACACATGTACTCACTCTCTCACACACATACACTCACTCTCTCACACACATACACTCTCTCTCACACACATACACTCACTCTCTCACACACATACACTCACTCTCTCACACACACATGTACTCACTCTCTCACACACATACACTCACTCTCTCACACACATACACTCTCTCTCACACACATACACTCTCTCTCACACACATACACTCACTCTCTCACACACATACACTCTCTCTCACACACATACACTCACTCTCTCACACACATACACTCACTCTCTCACACACACATGTACTCACTCTCTCACACACATACACTCACTCTCTCACACACATACACTCTCTCTCAAACATATACTCTCACACACACTCTCTCTCACACGCACACTCTCACTATCGCACACACTGTCTCTCACACACACTCTCTCTCTCTCACGCACACACTCTCTCTCTCACGCACACGCTCTCTCTCTCACGCACACCTCTCTCTCGCACACACTCTCTCTCTCACACGCACACACTCTCTCTCCCACGCACACTTTCGCATACACTCTCTCGCACACAATCTCTCTCACACACACACACTCTGTCTCTCGCACACACTCTCTCTCTCGCACGCACTCTCTCTCTCTCACACACACTCTCTCGCACACACACTCTCTCTCACACACACACAAACGCTCTCTCTCACACACACACTCTCTCTCTCACACACTCACACTCTCTCGCACACACTCTCTCTCTCGCACACACTCTCTCTCACACACACACACTTTCTCACACACTCTCTCGCACACAATCTCTCTCACACACACACTCTCTCTCTCATACACATTCTCTCACACACACACACACACACGCTGTCTCTCACACACACACTCTCTCTCTCTCACACACACACTCTCTCTCTCACACACACACACTCTCTCTCACACACACTCTCTCTCTCGCACACACTCTCTCTCATACACACACTCTCACACACACACACACGTTCTCACACACTCTCTCGCACATAATCTCTCTCACACACACACACTCTCTCTCTCACACACACACATTCTCTCTCACACACACACACACACACAATGATGGGTCAAAATGTAGAGGAAGATTTGAGCTGTATCTAACCCCGTGCTGTACCTGTCCTGGGTCTGTTTGATGTGCACAATGTGGAGGCAGCTTTTCCTTTAATCTAGCACCATGCTGTATCTGTCATTGGATTATTTGAGAGTGACAGTGTATAGGGAGCTTCACTCTGTATCTAAACCCGTGCTGTACCTGTCCTGGGTGTGTTTGATGCGGACAGTGTCGAGGGAGCTTCACTCTGTATCTAAACCCGTGCTGTTTCTCTCCTGGAAGTGTTTTATGGGGACAGTGTAGAGCGAGCTTTGCTCTGTATCTAACCCCGTGCTGTACCTGTCCTGGGTGTGTTTGATGGAGACAGTGTCGAGGGACCTTTACTCCGTATTGAACCCCGTGCTGTATTTGTCCTGGGAGTGTTTAATGGGGACAGTGTCGAGGGAGCTATACTCTGTACCTAACCCTGTGCTGTACCTGTCCTGGGAGTGTTTGATGGGGACAGGACTTGGGGGACATTGGATTTTAGACAATGGTTAGGGTTTTAGACTTTTCGGAGTGAAATTCAGGAACACTTTGCCACACGAGGTGTGATATTAGGTTGGAACTACCTTCTATATTTCACAGTTGATGCTCAGTTGCTTATTAATGTTCAAACCTGAAGTTGATAGATGGTATTTTACACACAGGAGCAGCAATTTAAAATCAATGGGTCTATGTTAAAATAGTTGCAGGAACAGAGAGACCTGGGCTTTCAGTTCATTTTTACATCTTAAAGATTCAACCTGGGGCTCAGAATCTGTCAGTTGAATCTACTTTTCCTGTCCCGAAAACGTGTCAACAATTGTGTTGGAGAATGTGACAAAAGGTGACATTCCTGCATCCTGCACAGTGGGGTTGGGAGGTTGTTTGAAAGGAGATTCAGAAAGTGTCAATTAGATTGTGTCTCTTTGCAGAAGTTGAGTATTTCACAGGAGATGCCTTGAGATAAAGGAAAGTTTTACCAATGTCTGCGTAACTTTCAAAGTCTCCAGACGCATGAAGGGGGCAGAGATTTTGTAATATTCAGAGCAGGAGATGGGGGACAATCACAGAATTGAAGATGTGAGGCCCTCTCTTGTTTCTGAATGTCAATCTGTAGCTTTTAAACTTTAGTCCTGGGCTAATCATTCCAAGTTTGCAATCCCACACTTTGCTTTTGTGAATTTTGAGTTGTAAATTTTCTGAAATTGATTCTGTAATAGAAATCCCTGCAGGATGCAATGATTCCCATTCTGTCTGCTGCTGCCAAGCCCCAGTTTGTGTCTCAGTTTCACTATTTATCAACCATTTAAGATCCAAGAGTCCTAGAATTCCTACACTGCAGAATGAGGCCATTCAGCCCAACAAGCCTGCCCCGACAATAATCCCACCCAGGCCCGAATCCCCCTGACACTAAGGGGCAATTTAGCAAACGTGCAAACTCCACACAGACAGTCACTCGAGGCGGGGAATCGAACCCAGATCCCTGGCGCTGTGAGTCAGCAGTGCTAACCACTGTGCCACCGTGTCGCCCGGTGATGAGACAGAACGTTTGCCAAAGTGCACAGAAATAGGCAGCATTGTCAGCATTTTAGCTGGAAGCTTCAAATGACAAAGGGATCTTAATAACAGAGTCACAGAATCCCTGCAGTGCAGAAGGAGACCATTCAGCCCATCGAGTCTGTACTGACTCTCTGACACAGTATCTTACCAAGGCCCTTGACCCAGCCCTATCCCCGTAACCCCACACATTTACCTGAATCCACCGAACCAACACAGCTTTGGACAGGAAACGGCAATTTACTGTGTCCAATCCACAAATTTGGAAAATACTGGGATGGATTGAGAAATGGTTTCCGGGCAGAAAACAGAGCTCAGATACAAATGGGTCCTTTGGCCCAACTTTTCCCTGCCACCCAGTTTTTACCATTAAGCTCGTATCAAATGCCTTGCGTTTGGCCCAAATCCCTCCACACCAATCTTACCAGAATAACTGTCTAAATGCTTTTTAAAACATAAAATTGTGTCCGCTTCTACTACAACCTCTGGCAGCTTGTTCCAATCCCTCACCACCCTCTGTGTGAAAAGAATTACCCTCTGGACCCTCTCCCCTCTCACCTTAAACCTGTGTCTTCTAGTTTTAGACTCCCCTCCCTTTTGGAAAAGATGTTGACGAGCTTATCAAAGAACAAAGAGAATTACAGCACAGGAACAGTCCCTTCGGCCCTCCAAGCCTGCACCAACCATGCTGCCCGACTGAACTAAAACCCCCTACCCTTCCGGGGACCATATCCCTCTATTCCCATCCTATTCATGTATTTGTCCAGACGTTCCGTAAAACTCACTATCGTATCTGCTTCCACTACCTCCCCCGGCAGCGAGTTCCAGGCACCCACCACCCTCTGTGTAAAGAAACTTGCCTTGTACATCTCCTTTAAACCTTGCCCCTCACACCTTAAACCTATGCCCCCTCTATTTTGAATCTTCCACCCTGGTAAAAGGCTTCTGACTATCCACTCTGTCCATGCCCCTCATAATCTTGTAGACTTCTATCAGGTCATCCCTCAACCTCCGTCGTTCCAGTGAGAACAAACCAAGTTTCTCCAATCTCTCCTCAGAGCTAATGCCCTCCATCCTAGGAAACATCCTGGTAAATATTTTCTGAACCCTCTCCAAATGCTCCACATCTTTCTGGTAGTGTGTCGACCAGAATTGAACACTATATTCCAAGTGCGGCCTAACTAAGGTTCTATAAAGCTGCTATATCCATGCCCTCATTATTTTAGAGACCTCTAGAAGAACACCACTAAGCCAACTCAAGGGAAAAAAAGTGCCAGAGTGTCCAGCCTCTCATTATAACTCAAACCATTCTGACCCCATAGCATCCCAGTAATTCTTTTCTGCACACTTTCTAGCTTAATAATCTCCTTTCTATAAGGGTGACCAGAACAATACACAGCATTCCAAGTGTGGTCTTACCAATGTCTTGTACAACTTCAGCAAGACGTCCCAACTCCTGTATTCCATGTTCTGACCAATGAAACCCAGCATGTGGAATGCCTTCTTCACCACTCTATCCACCTGTGACTCCACTTTCAAGGAGCTATCAATCTGTACCCCGAGATCCCTTTGTTCTGTAACTCTCACCAACACCCTACCATTAACTGAGTAAGTCCTGTGTTGGTTCGATCCACCAAAATGTATCACCTTGCATTTATCTAAATTAAACTCCATCTGCCATTCAACAGCCCACTGGCCCAATTGATCAAGATCCCATTGCAACCCGAGATAACCTTCTTCACTGTCCACTTTGCCACAAATCTTGGTGTCAACTGCAAACTTACAAACCATGCCTCCTAAATTCTCATCCAAATCATTAATATAAATGACAAATAACAGTGGACCCAGCACCGATCCCTGAGGCACCCCGCTGGTCACAGGCCTCCAGTTTGACCAAAAAAACAACCCTCTACACCCACCCTCTGTCTTCTGTCATCAAGCCTATTTTATATCCATTTGGCTACCTCACCCTGGATCCCGTGAGATTTAACCAAATCCTGTCTGCTTTTGTTTTTAAATGTTTACATTTTTAAACACTGAAACGTCTTGCCCTTGTTGGGAATATCAGTGCGGTTTGAGAAAAGCAAACACTGATCCCACACTCAACACCCCCTCAACACAGGACTGAGCAGAGAGTGTGAAATGTGACTGGTGTGAGTGTGGATTGTCTTTTAAAAGTGGGTAAGAAACACTCCTCCATTTTCAAATCTTTACCTTGCTTATGTAGCGTCTTGGACTCCCCTGACACTCACTATCCATCTGAATTAATCTCTATTCCTCACTGTCTAACTGTTACTCTCTGCATTGCTCCCTCTCCCTACCTCTCTGTTACTCTGCATCACTCCATCTCTCTCTCTCTCTCTTCCTCTCTCTCTCTATCCCTCTCATCCACCATGTTGTTTATCGTTAAGGGGTCTAATCACGGAGAATTCAAACACTCTTTCTGTTTCTGTCTTGGCAGAATTAGCAACATGAGTGCAAATTTCAAGACTGGATTCACACAACACAGACAGAACGCTGGTGAGCTCAGTACACGTGGTACCTGAATGTTACAATAAGATAGAATCTGTATTCAGACACCTGTCACCCCACAGGGTCCAAACTTCACCGTGTTAATTTGATTTGATTTGATTGATTTGTGTTGGGATGCAGTGAAAAGTATTGTTTCTTGTGCGCTATCCAGACAAAACATTCTGTACATAGAGTACACAGGGAGAAGGAGAGGAAAGGGTGCAGAATATAGTGTTGCAGTTACTGATAGACTGTAGAAAAAGATCAGCTCACACACACACACTCTCTCTTACACACTCTTAGACACACACATAATCTCACACACACACACGCTCTCTCTCTCTCACACACACACGCTCTCTCTCTCACACACACACACTCTCTCTCACACACACACACTCTCTCACACTCTCAGACACACACATACTATCTCACACACGCACACACACTCTCTCTCACACACACACACTCTCTCTCACACACACACACTCTCACACTCTCAGACACACACATACTATCTCACACACGCACACACACTCTCTCTCACACACACACACACTCTCTCTCTGTATCTCACCCGATGCTGTACCTGTCCTGGGTGTGTTTGATGTGTGGCAGCTTTTCCCTGTATCTATCCCCATGCTGTATCTGTCATTGGAATGTTTGATCGTCATGATGTGGAGATTTGATAGTTATTTGATAGTGACAGTGTAGAGGGAGCTTTATCTGTATCTAACCCCGTGCTGTACCTGTCCTGGGAGTGTTTGATGGGGACAGTGTAGAGGGAGCTTTACTCTGTATCTAAGCCCGTGCTGTACCTGTCCTGGGAGTGTTTGATGGGGACAGTGTAGAGGGAGCTTTACGCTGTATCTAACCCCGTGCTGTACCAGTCCTGTGTGTGTTTGATGGGGACAGTGTAGAGGGAGCTTTACTTTGCATCTAATCCCGTGTTTCAGTTACTGATAGACTTTCGAGGAAGATCAGGTCACACACACGCTCTCCTTACACACTCTCACACACACACACACACACATGCTCTCTCTGTCTCTCACACACACATACACTATCTCTTACGCACTCTCTCACACACACGCTCTTTCTCTCTGTCACACACACTTTCTCTCTCACACACATTCTCTCACACACACTTTCACGCTTACACACTCTCACCCATGCATTCTCTCTCACTGACACACTCTCACACACATACACTCAGTCTCTCACACACACATACACTCACTCTCTCACACACATACACTCACTCTCTCACACAAACACTCACTCTCTGACACACATACACTCCCCTCTCACACACAAACACTCACTCTCTCACACATACACTCTCTCTCAAACATGTTGCTACGAGAGGACACAGGTTTAAGGTGCTGGGGGGTCGGTACAGAGGAGATGTCAGGGGTAAGTTTTTCACTCAGAGGGTGGTGGGTGAGTGGAATCGGCTGACGTCGGTGGTGGTGGAGGCAAACTCGTTGGGGTCTTTTAAGAGACTTCTGGATGAGTACATGGGATTTAATGGGATTGAGGGCTATAGATAGGCCTAGAGGTGGGGATGTGATCGGCGCAACCTGTGGGCCGAAGGGCCTGTTTGTGCTGTGGCTTTCTATGTTCTATGTACTCTCTCACACACACACACACACTCTCACATACACACTCTCTCTCACGTACACGCTCTCTCTCACGTACACGCTCTCTCTCACGTACACGCTCTCTCTCACGTACACGCTCTCTCTCACGCACACGCTCTCTCTCTCGCACATGCTCTCTCTCTCGCATACACTCACTCTCTCTCGCACACACTCTCTCTCTCACACACACACACGCACTCTCTCACGCACACTCTCTCTCACGCACACGCTCTCTCACACACACACTCTCTCTCTCGCACACTCTCTCTCACACACACACTCTCTCACACACACACTCTCTCTCTCGCACACTCTCTCTCACACACACACTCTCTCTCTCGCACACTCTCTCTCACACACACACTCTCTCACGCACACGCTCTCTCTCACGCACACGCGCTCTCTCTCACACACTCTCTCGCACAGTCTCTTTCTCACACACACACTGTCTCACACACACACACTCTCTCTCACGCACACGCTCTCTCACACACACACTCTCTCTCTCGCACACTCTCTCTCACACACACACTCTCTCACGCACACGCTCTCTCTCACGCACACGCGCTCTCTCTCACACACTCTCTCGCACAGTCTCTTTCTCACACACACACTCTCTCACACACACACACTCTCTCTCACGCACACGCTCTCTCACACACACACACTCTCTCACGCACACGCTCTCTCTCACGCACACGCGCTCTCTCTCACACACTCTCTCGCACAGTCTCTTTCTCACACACACACTCTCTCACACACACACACTCTCTCTCACGCACACGCTCTCTCACACACACACTCTCTCTCTCGCACACGCTCTCTCACACACACACTCTCTCTCTCGCACACACTCTCTCTCACACACACACACTCTCTCACACACACACACTCTCTCTCTCGCACACGTTCTCTCTCTCGCACTCACTCTCTCTCTCGCACACGTTCTCTCTCTCACACACACACACTTTCTGACACACTCTCTCTCGCACACACACTCTCTCTCACACACACATTCTCTCACACACACTCTCTCTCTCTCACTCTCTCACACACTCTCTCTCACTCTCACACACACTCTCTCTCTCACACACACTCTCTCTCTCTCACTCTCACACACACTCTCTCTCACACACACTCTCTCTCACACACACTCTCTCTCTCACTCTCACACACACTCTCTCTCACACACACTCTCTCTCTCTCACTCTCACACACACTCTCTCTCACACACACTCTCTCTCTCACTCTCACACACACTCTCTCTCACACACACTCTCTCTCTCACTCTCACACACACTCTCTCACACACACAGTCTCTCTCACACACTCTCTCTCTCTCGCACACACTCTCTCTCTCACACAATCTCTCTCACACACACATACAGATACACTCTCTCTCTCACACACACACACACACATTCTCTCTCACACACACACACACACAATGATGGGGCAAAATGTAGAGGAAGATTTGAGCTGTATCTATCCCCGTGCTGTACCTGTCCTGGGTGTGTTTGATGGGGACAGTATGGAGGGAGCTTTACTCTGTATCTAACCCCGTGCTGTATCTGTCCTGGGAGTGTTTGATGGGGATAGTGTAGAGGGAGCTTTACTCTGTATCTAACCCTGTGCTGTATCTATCCTGGGAGTGTTTGATGAGGACAGTGAAGTGGGCGCTTTACTCTATATCTAACCACTTGCTGTATCTCTCCTGGGAGTGTTTGATGGGGACAGTGTCGAGGGAGCTTCACTCTGTATCTCACCCCGTGCTGTATCTGTTCTGGGAGTGTTTGATGGGGACAGTGTGGAGGGAGATTTACTCTGTATCTAATCCCGTGCTGTACCTGTCCTTGGTTTGTCTGATGGGGATATTGTAGAGGGAGCTTTACTCTGTATCTCACCCCGTGCTGTATCTGTTCTTGGAGTGTTTGATGGGGACAGTGCAGAGGGAGCTTTACTCTGTATCTAACCCATGCTGTCCCTGTTCTGGGAGTGTTTGATGGGGACAGTATCGAAGGAGCTTTACTCTGTATCTAACCCGTGCTGTACCTGTCCTGGGCGAGTTTGTTGGGGACAGTGCAGAGGGTGCTTTACTCTATATCTAACCCCGTGCTGTATCTGTTCTGGGACTGTTTGATGGGGACAGTGTAGAGGGAGCTTTACACTGTATCTAACCCCGTGCTGTATCTGTCCTGGGAGTGTTTGATGGGGACAGAGTAGAGGGAGCTTTACACTGTATCTAACCCCGTGCTGTATCTGTCCTGGGTGTGTTGGATGGGGACAGTGTAGAGGGAGCTTTACTCTGTATCGAACCCCGTGCTGTATCTGTCCTGGGAGTGTTTGATGGGGGCAGGCTAGAAGGAACTTTACTCTGTATCTAACTCCGTGCTGTATCTGTCCTGGGAGTGTTTGATGGGGACAGAGTAGAGGGAGCTTTACACTGTATCTAACCCCGTGCTGTACCTGTCCTGGGAGTGTTTGATGGGGACAGTGTAGAGGAAGCTTTATTCTGTACCTAACCCCGTGCTGTACCT
>NW_027590494.1:50000-62500 GCF_964213995.1 Mustelus asterias
TGTTTGATGGGGACAGTGTCGAGGGAGCTTTACTCTGTATCAAATCCCGTGCTGTACCTGTGCTGGGAGAGTTTGATGGGGACAGTGTAGAGGGAGATTTACTCTGTATCTAAACCCGTGCTGTATCTGTCCTTGGTTTGTTTGATGGGGACAGTGTAGAGGGAGCTTTACTCTATATCTAACCCCGTGCTGAATCTGTTCTGGGACTGTTTGATGGGGACAGTGTAGAGGGAGCTTCACTCTGTATCTAAACCCGTGCTGTACATGTCCTGGGAGTGTTTGATGGGGATAGTGTAGAGGGAGCTTTATCTGTATCTCACCCTGTGCTGTCCCTGTCCTGGGAGTGTTTGATAAGGACAGTGAAGTGGGAGCTTTACTGTATATCTAACCACTTGCTGTATCTGTCGTGGGTGTGTTTGATGGGGACAGTGTCGAGGGAGCTTTACTCTGTATCTAACCCCGTGCTGTATCTGTCCTGGGAGTGTTTGATGGGGACAGTGTCGAGGGAGCTTTACTCTGTATCAAATCCCGTGCTGTACCTGTGCTGGGAGAGTTTGATGGGGACAGTGTAGAGGGAGATTTACTCTGTATCTAAACCCGTGCTGTATCTGTCCTTGGTTTGTTTGATGGGGACAGTGTAGAGGGAGCTTTACTCTATATCTAACCCCGTGCTGAATCTGTTCTGGGACTGTTTGATGGGGACAGTGTACAGTGAGCCTTAATCTGTATCTAACCCCGTGCTGTACCTGTCCTGGGAGTGTTTGATGGGGACCGTGTCGAGGGAGCTTCAGTCCGTATCTCACCCCGTGCTGTATCTTTTCTGGGACTATTTGATGGGGACAGTGTACAGTGAGCTTTACTCTGTATCTCACCCCATGCTGTATCTGTCTTGGGAGTGTTTCATGGTGACAGTGTAGAGGGACCTTTACTCTGTATCTAACCCCGTGCTGTACCTGTCCTCGGTTGTCTGATGGGTATATTGTAGAGGGAGCGTTACTCCATATCTAACCCCCTGCTGTACCTGTTCTTGGAGTGTTTGATGGGGATAGTGCAGAGGGAGCTTTACTCTGTATCTAACCCATGCTGTCCCTGTCCTTGGAGTGTTTGATGGGGACAGTATCGAGGGAGCTTTACTCTGTATCTAAACCCGTGCTGTACCTGTCCTGGGAGTGTTTGATGGGCCAGTGCAGAGGGAGCTTTACTCTGTATCTAACCCCGTGCTGTATCTGTCCTTGGTTTGTTTGATGGGGACAGTGTAGAGGGAGCTTTACTCTATATCTAACCCCGTGCTGTATCTGTTCTGGGACTGTTTTGATGGGGACAGTGTAGAGGGAGCTTTACTCTGTATCTAACCCTGTGCTGTATCTGTCCTGGGAGTGTTTGATGGGGACAGTGTAGAGGGAGCTTTACTCTGTATCTAAACCCGTGCTGTATCTCTTCTGGGAGTGTTTGATGGGGACAGTGTAGAGGAAGCTTTACTCTGTATCTAACCCCGTGCTGTATCTGTCCTGGGTGTGTTGGATGGGGACAGTGTAGAGGGAGATTTACTCTGTATCTCACCCCGTGCTGTACCTGTCCTGGGAGTGTTTGATGGGGAGAGTGTACAGTGAGGTTTAATCTGTATCTAACCCCGTGCTGTACCTGTCCTGGGTGTGTTTGATGGGCACAGTGTGGAGAGAGCTTTACTCTGTATCTAACCCTGTGCTGTACCTGTCCTGGGAGTGTTTGATGGGGACAGTGTAGAGGGAGCTTTACTCTGTACCTAACCCCGTGCTGTATCTGTCCTGGGTGTTTTGGATGGGAACAGTGTAGAGAGACTGAGAGAGAGTGTGTGTGCGAGAGAGAGAGTGTGAGAAAGTGTGTGTGTGTGAGAGAGAGTGTGTGAGAGAGAGTGTGTGAGAGAGAGTGTGTGAGAGAGAGTGTGTGTGAGAGAGTGTGTGTGAGAGAATGTGTGTGAGAGTGCGGGAGTGAAGACTCTTTATTTTGCATCTAATCCCGTGTTTCAGTTACTGATAGACTGTAGAGGAAGATCAGGTCACACACACGCTCTCCTTACACACTCTCAGACACACACACACACACACACACACACACACACACATGCTCTCTCTGTCTCTCACACACACTTTCTCTCTCACACACATTCTCTCACACACACTTTCACGCTCACACACTCTCACCCACGCATTCTCTCTCACTGTCACACTCTCACACACATACACTCACTCTCTCACACACATACACTCTCTCTCTCACACACATACACTCTCTCTCTCACACATACACTCTCTCAAACATATACTCTCTCTCACACACACACACTCTCTCTCACACGCACACTCTCTCTCACACACACACTCTCACTCTCGCACACACTGTCTCTCACACACACTCTCTCTCGCACACGCACACTCTCTCAGACGCACACTCTCACTCTCGCACACACTGTCTCTCACACACACTCTCTCTCTCTCTGTCACGCACACACTCTCTCACGCACACACTCTCTCTCTCACGCACACGCTCTCTCGCACACACTCTCTCTCTCACACGCACACACTCTCTCGCACACACTCTCTCTCTCACACACGCTCTCTCATACACACACTCTCTCATACACACACTTTCGCACACACTCTCTCGCACACACTCTCTCGCACACAATCTCTCTCACACACACACACACTCTCTCTCGCACACACTCTCTCTCGCACACACTCTCTCTCGCACACACTCTCTCTCGCACACACTCACTCTCGCACACACTCTCACTCTCGCACTCTCTCTCTCGCACACACTCTCTCTCTCGCACACACACTCTCTCACACACACACTCTCTCTCTCTCACACTCACACTCTCTCGCACACTCTCTCTCACACAATCTCTCACACACACACACACTCTCTCTCGCACACACATTCTCTCTCTCACACACACACACACACACACACACACACACACACACACACACACACACACACACACACACACACAATGATGGGCAAAATGTAGAGGAAGATTTGAGCTGTATCGAACCCCGTGCTGTACCTGTCCTGGGTGTGTTTGATGTGCACAATGTGGAGGCAGCTTTTCCTTAAATCTAGCACCATGCTGTATCTGTCATTGGATTATTTGATGGGGACAGTGTATAGGGAGCTTCACTCTGTATCTAAACCCGTGCAGTACCTTTCCTCGGTGTGTTTGATGGAGACAGTGTCGAGGGAGCTTCACTCTGTATCTGAACCCGTGCTGTACCTGTCCTGGGAGTGTTTGATGGGGACAGTGTATAGGGAGCTTCACTCTGTATCTAACCCCGTGCTGTTTCTCTCCTGGAAGTGTTTTATGGGGACAGTGTAGAGCGAGCTTTGCTCTGTGTCTAACCCCGTGCTGTACCTGCCCTGCGAGTGTTTGATGGGGACAGTGTCGAGGGAGCTTCACTCTGTATCTAACCCCGTGCTGTACCTCTCCTGCGAGTGTTTGATGGGGACAGTGTCGAGGGAGCTTCACTCTGTATCTAAACCCGTGCTGTACCTGTCCTGGGAGTGTTTGATGGGGACAGTGTAGAGGGAGCTTCACTCTGTATCTAACCTCATACTGTATCTGTCCTGGGAGTGTTTGATGGGGACAGTGTAGAGGGAGCTTCACTCTGGATCTAAACCCGTGCTGTCCCTGTCCTGCGAGTGTTTAATGGGGACAGTGTCGAGGGAGCTTTACTCTGTACCTAACGCTGTGCTGTACCTGTCCTGGAAGTGTTTGATGGGGACAGGAATTACAGCACAGGAACAGTCCCTTCGGCCCTCCATGCCTGCACCAACCATGCTGCCCGACTGAACTAAGACCCCCTACCCTTCCGGGCACCATATCCCTCTATTCCCATCCTATTCATGTATTTGTCCAGATGTTCCGTAAAACTCACTGTCGTATCTGCTTCCACTACCTCCCCCGGCAGCGAGTTCCAGGCACCCACCACCCTCTGTGTAAAAAACTTGCCTCGTACATCTCCTTTAAATCTTGCCCCTCACACCTTAAACCTGTGCCCCCTAGATTTTGAATCTTCCACCCTGGTAAAAAGCTTCTGACTATCCACTCTGTCCATGCCCCTCATAATCTTGTAGAATTCTATCAGGTCATCCCTCAACCTCCGTCGTTCCAGTGAGAACAAACCAAGTTTCTCCAATCTCTCCTCAGAGCTAATGCCCTCCATACCAGGCAACATCCTGGTAAATCTTTTCTGAACCCTCTCCAAATGCTCCACATCTTTCTGATAGTGTGTCGATCAGAATTGAACACTATATTCCAAGTGCGGCCTAACTAAGGTTCTGTAAAGCTGCTGTATCCATGCCCTCATTATTTTAGAGACCTCTATAAGAACACCACTAAGCCAACTCAAGGGAAAAAAAGTCCCAGAGTATCCAGCCTCTCATTATAACCCAAACCATCAGGACCCCATAGCATCCCAGTCATTCTTTTCTGCACACTTTCTTGCTTAATAATCTCCTTTCTATAAGGGTGACCAGAACAATACACAGCATTCCAAGTGTGGTCTCACCAATGTCTTGTACAACTTCAACAAGACGTCCCAACTCCTGTATTCCATGTTCTGACCAATGAAACCAAGCATGTGGAATGCCTTCTTCACCACTCTGTCCACCTGTGACTCCACTTTCAAGGAGCTATCAATCTGTACCCCCGAGATCTCTTTGTTCTGTAACTCTCACCAACACCCTACCACTAACTGAGTAAGTCCTGTGTTGGTTCGATCCACCAAAATGTGTCACCTTGCATTTATCTAAATTAAACTCCATCTGCCATTCAACAGCCCACTGGCCCAATTGATCAAGATCCCATTGCAACCCGAGATAACCTTCTTCACTGTCCACTATGCCACAAATCTTGGTGTCAACTGCAAACTTACAAACCATGCCTCCTAAATTCTCATCCAAATCATTAATATAAATGACAAATAACAGTGGACCCAGCACCGATCCCTGAGGCACCCCGCTGGTCACAGGCCTCCAGTTTGACCAAAAAACAACCCTCTACAACACCCTCTGTCATCTGTCATCAAGCCTATTTTATATCCATTTGGCAACCTCACCCTGGATCCCGTGAGATTTAACCAAATCCTGTCTGCTTTTGTTTTTAAATGTTTACATTTTTAAACACTGAAACCTCTTGCCCTTGTTGGGAATATCAGTGCGGTTTGAGAAAAGCAAACACTGATCCCACACTCATATACCCCCCAACACAGGACTGAGCAGAGAGTGTGAAATGTGACTGGTGTGAGTGTGGGTTGTCTTTTAAAAGTGGGTAAGAAACACTCCTCCATTTTCAAATCTTTACCTTGTTTATGTAGCGTCTCGGACTCCCCTGACACTCACTATCCATCTGAATTAATCTCTATTCCTCACTGTCTAACTGTTACTCTCTGCATTGCTCCCTCTCCCTATCTCTCTGTTACTCTGCATCGCTCCATCTCTCTCTCTTCCTCTCTCTCTCTCTCTCTCCCTCTCTATCCCTCTCATCCACCATGTTGTTTATCGTTAAGGGGTCTAATCACGGAGAATTCAAACACTCTTTCTGTTTCTGTCTTGGCAGAATTAGCAACATGAGTGGATATTTCAAGACTGGATTCACACAATACTGACAGAACGCTGGTGAGCTCAGTACACGTGGTACCTGAATGTTACAATAAGATAGAATCTGTATTCAGACAACTGTCACCCCACAGGGTCCAAACTTCACCGTGTTAATTTGATTTGATTTGATTGATTTGTATTGGGATGCAGTGAAAAGTATTGTTTCTTGTGCGCTATCCAGACAAAACATTCTGTACATAGAGTACACAGGGAGAAGGAGAGGAAAGGGTGCAGAATATAGTGTTGCAGTTACCGATAGACTGTAGGAAAAGATCAGCTCACACACACACACTCTCTCTTACACACTCTTAGACACACACATAATCTCACACACACACACACACACACACGCTCTCTCTCTCTCGCACACACACTCTCTCACACTCTCAGACACACACACTCTCTCTCACACACACACTCTCTCACACTCTCAGACACACACACTCTCTCTCACACACACACTCACTCTCTCTCAGACGCACATTGTCTCCATCACACATTGTCTCTCTTTCTCACACTCTCCCTCTCACACACACACATTCTCTCTCACACACACAATGTAGAGGGAGATTTACGCTGTATCTCACCCGATGCTGTACCTGTCCTGGGTGTGATTGATGTGTAGGCAGCTTTTCCCTGTATCTATCCCCATGCTGTATCTGTCATTGGAATGTTTGACAGTCATGATGTGGAGATTTGATAGTTATTTGATAGTGACAGTGTAGAGGGAGCTTTATCTGTATCTAACCCCGTGCTGTCCCTGTCCTGGGAGTGTTTGATGGGGGACAGTGTAGAGGGAGCTTTACTCTGTATCTAACCCCGTGCTGTACCTGTCCTGGGAGTGTTTGATGGGAACAGTGCAGAGGGAGCTTTACTCTGTATCTAACCCCGTGCTGTACCTGTCCTGGGAGTGTTTGATGGGAACAGTGTAGAGAGAGCTTTACTCTGTATCGAACTCTGTGCTGTACCTGTACCTTTCCTGGGAGTGTTTGATGAGGACAGTGTCGAGGGAGCTTTACTTTGCATCTATTCCCATGATTCAGTTACTGATAGACTGTAGAGGAAGATCAGGTCACACACACGCTCTCCTTACACGCTCTCAGACAGACACACACACACACACACACACACACACATGCTCTCTCTATCTCTCTCACACACATACACTATCTCTTATGCACTCTCTCTCTCACACTCACGCTCTTTCTCTCTGTCACAGACACTTTCTCTCTCACACACATTCTCTCACACACACTTTCACGCTCACACACTCTCACCCATGCATTCTCTCTCACTGACACACTCTCACACACATGCACTCAGTCTCTCACACACACACACTCTCTCTCACACAGACACTCTCTCTCAAACATTTACTCTCTCTCGCACACACTCCCTCTCACACACACACACACACACACACACACACACACACCCACTCTTACGCACACGCTCTCTCACGCACACACTCTCTCTCTCGCACACACTCTCTCTCTCGCACACACTCTCTCTCTGTCTCTCTGTTACTCTGCATCGCTCCATCTCTCACTTCCTCTCTCTCTCTCTCTCCCTCTCCATCCCTCTCATCCACCATGTTGTTTATCGTTAAGGGGTCTAATCACGGAGAATTCAAACACTCTTTCTGTTTCTGTCTTGGCAGAATTAGCAACATTGGTGGATATTTCAAGACTGGATTCACACAATACTGACAGAACGCTGGTGAGCTCAGTACACGTGGTACCTGAATGTTACAATAAGATAGAATCTGTATTCAGACAACTGTCACCCCACAGGGTCCAAACTTCACCGTGTTAATTTGATTTGATTTGATTGATTTGTATTGGGATGCAGTGAAAAGTATTGTTTCTTGTGCGCTATCCAGACAAAACATTCTGTACATAGAGTACACAGGGAGAAGGAGAGGAAAGGGTGCAGAATATAGTGTTGCAGTTACCGATAGGGTGTAGAGAAAGATCAGCTCACACACACACACTCTCTCTTACACACTCTTAGACACACACATAATCTCACACACACACACTCTCTCTCTCTCACACACACACATACTATCTCTCTCACACACACACACTCTCTCTCACACACACGCACTCTCTCTCACACACACACACTCTCACACTCTCAGACACACACACACTCTCTCACACACGCTCTCTCTCTCTCACACACACTCTCTCACACTCTCAGACACACACATACTCTCTCACACACACACACTCTCTCTCACACACACGCACTCTCTCTCACACACACACACTCTCACACTCTCAGACACACACACACTCTCTCACACACGCTCTCTCTCTCTCACACACACTCTCTCACACTCTCAGACACACACATACTCTCTCACACACACACACACACTCTCTCTCACACACGCTCTCTCTCTCACACACACACTCTCTCACACTCTCAGACACACACATACTCTCTCACACACACTCTCTCTCTCTCTCACACACACACTCTCTCACACTTTCAGACACACACACACACACACACTCTCTCTCTCATACACTCTCTCTCTCTCACACACACACTCTCTCTCTCACACACACATACTCACTCTCTCTCAGACGCACTCTGTCTTCATCACACATTGTCTCTTTCTCACACTCTCCCTCTCACACACACACAAACTCATATTCTCTCTCACACACACAATGTAGAGGGAGATTTACGCTGTATCTAATCCCGTGCTGTACCTGTGCTGGGCGAGTTTGATGGGGACAGGGTAGAGGGAGATTTACTCTGTATCTCACCCCGTGCTGTACCTGTCCTGGGAGTGTTTGATGGGGACAGTGTCGAGGGAGCTTTACTCTGTATCTAAACCCGTGCTGTACCTGTCCTGGGAGTGTTTGATGGGGACAGTGTCGAGGGAGCTTTTCTCTGTATCTAATCCCGTGCTGTACCTGTCCTTGGTTTGTCTGATGGGGATATTGTAGAGGGAGCTTTACTCCATATCTAACCCCCTGCTGTATCTGTTCTTGGAGAGTTTGATGGGGATAGTGTAGAGGGAACTTTACTCTGTATCTAACCCATGCTGTCCCTGTTCTGGGAGTGTTTGATGGGGACAGTATCGAAGGAGCTTTATTCTGTATCTAAACCCGTGCTGCACCTGTCCTGGGCGAGTTTGTTGGGGACAGTGCAGAGGGAGCTTTACTCTGTATCTAACCCTGTGCTGTAGCTGTTCTGGGACTGTTTGATGGGGACAGTGTACAGTGAGCTTTACTCTGTATCTAACCCTGTGCTGTAGCTGTTCTGGGACTGTTTGATGGGGACAGTGTACAGTGAGCTTTACTCTGTATCTAAACTCGTGCTGTATCTCTCCTGGGAGTGTTTGATGGGGACAGTGTAGAGCGAGCTTTATTCTGTATCTAACTCCATGCTGTACCTGTCCTGGGTGTGTTTGATGGGGACAGTGTGGAGGGAGCTTTGCTCTGTATCTTACCCTGTGCTGTCCCTGTCCTGCGAGTGTTTGATGGAGACAGTGTCGAGGGAGCTTTTCTCTGTATTGAATCCCGTGCTGTATTTGTCCTGGGAGTGTTTAATGGGGACAGTGTCGAGGGAGCTATACTCTGTACCTAACCCCGTGCTGTACCTGTCCTGGGAGTGTTTGATGGGGACAGGATTTGGGGGACATTGGATTTTAGACAATGTTTAGGGTTTTAGACTTTTCGGAGTGAAATTCAGGAACACTTTGCCACACCAGGTGTGATATTAGTTTGGAACTACCTTCTATAATTCACAGTTGGTGCTCAGTCGCTTATTAATGTTCAAACCTAAAGTTGATAGATGGTATTTTACACACAGGAGAAGCAATTTAAAGTCAATGGGTCAATGTTAAAATGGATGCAGGAACAGAGAGACCTGGGGTTTCAGTTCATTTTTACATCTTAAAGATTCAACCTGGTGCTCAGAATCTGTCAGTTGAATCTACTTTTCCTGTCCCGAAAACGTGTCAACAATTGTGTTGGGGAATGTGACAAAAGGTGACATTCCTGCATCCTGCACAGTGGGGTTGGGAGGTTGTTTGAAAGGAGATTCAGAAAGTGTCAATTAGATTGTGTCTCTTTGCAGAAGTTGAGTATTTCACAGGGGATGCCTTGAGATAAAGGAAAGTTTTACCAATGTCTGCGTAACTTTCAAAGTCTCCAGACGCATGAAGGGGGCAGAGATTTTGTAATATTCAGAGCAGGAGATGGGGGACAATCACAGAATTGAAGATGTGAGGCCATCTCTTGTTTCTGAATGTCAATCTGTAGCTTTTAAACTTTAGTCCTAGGCTAATCATTCCAAGTTTGCAATCCCACACTTTGCTGTTGTGGATTTTGAGTTGTAAATTTTCTGAAATTGATTCTGTAATAAAAATCCCTGCAGGATGCAATGATTCCCATTCTGTCTGCTGCTGCCAAGCCCCAGTTTGTGTCTCAGTTTCACTCTTTATCAGCCATTTAAGATCCAAGAGCCATAGAATTCCTACACTGCAGAATGAGGCCATTCAGCCCAACAAGCCTGCCCCGACAATAATCCCACCCAGGCCCGAATCCCCCTGACACTAAGGGGCAATTTAGCAAACGTGCAAACTCCACACAGACAGTCACTCGAGGCGGGGAATCGAACCCAGATCCCTGGCGCTGTGAGTCAGCAGTGCTAACCACTGTGCCACCGTGTCGCCCGGTGATGAGACAGAACGTTTGCCAAAGTGCACAGAAATAGGCAGCATTGTCAGCATTTTAGCTGGAAGCTTCAAATGACAAAGGGATCTTAATAACAGAGTCACAGAATCCCTGCAGTGCAGAAGGAGACCATTCAGCCCATCGAGTCTGTACTGACTCTCTGACACAGTATCTTACCAAGGCCCTTGACCCAGCCCTATCCCCGTAACCCCACACATTTACCTGAATCCACCGAACCAACACAGCTTTGGACAGGAAACGGCAATTTACTGTGTCCAATCCACAAATTTGGAAAATACTGGGATGGATTGAGAAATGGTTTCCGGGCAGAAAACAGAGCTCAGATACAAATGGGCCCTTTGGCCCAACTTTTCCCTGCCACCCAGTTTTTACCATTAAGCTCGTATCAAATGCCTTGCGTTTGGCCCAAATCCCTCCATACCAATCTTACCAGAATAACTGTCTAAATGCTTTTTAAAATATAAAATTGTGTCCGCTTCTACTACGACCTCTGGCAGCTTGTTCCAATCCCTCACCATAAGACATAGGAGCGGAAGTAAGGCCATTCGGCCCATCGAGTCCACTCCACCATTCAATCATGGTTGATTTCAACTCCATTTACCCGCTCTCTCCCCATAGCCCTTAATTCCTCGAGAAATCAAGAATTTATCAATTTCTGTCTTGAAGACGCTCAACGTCTCGGCCTCCACAGCCCTCTGTGGTAATGAATTCCACAGACCCACCACTCTCTGGCTGAAGAAATTTCTCCTCATCTCTGTTCTAAAGTGACTCCCTTTTATTCTAAGGCTGTGCCCCCGCGTCCTCGTCTCCCCTGCTAATGGAAACAACTTCCCTACGTCCATCCTACCTAAGCCGTTCATTATCTTGTAAGTTTCTATTAGATCTCCCCTCAACCTCCTAAACTCCAATGAATACAATCCCACGATCCTCAGACGTTCATCGTATGTCAGGCCTACCATTCCCGGGACCACCCTATGTGTGAAAAGAATTGCCCTCTGGACCCGCTCCCCTCTCACCTTAAACCTATGTCTTCTAGTTTTAGACTCCCCTCCCTTTTGGAAAAGATGTTGACGAGCTTCTCAAAGAACAAAGAGAATTACAGCACAGGAACAGGCCCTTCGGCCCTCCAAGCCTGCACCAACCATGCTGCCCGACTGAACTAAAACCCCCTACCCTTCCGGGGACCATATCCCTCTATTCCCATCCTATTCATGTATTTGTCCAGACGTTCCGTAAAACTCACTATCGTATCTGCTTCCACTACCTCCCCCGGCAGCGAGTTCCAGGCACCCACCACCCTCTGTGTAAAGAAACTTGCCTTGTACATCTCCTTTAAACCTTGCCCCTCACACCTTAAACCTATGCCCCCTAGATTTTGAATCTTCCACCCTGGTAAAAAGCTTCTGACTATCCACTCTGTCCATGCCCCTCATAATCTTGTAGAATTCTATCAGGTCATCCCTCAACCTCCGTCGTTCCAGTGAGAACAAACCAAGTTTCTCCAATCTCTCCTCAGAGCTAATGCCCTCCATACCAGGCAACATCCTGGTAAATCTTTTCTGAACCCTCTTCAAATTCTCCACATCTTTCTGGTAGTGTGTCGATCAGAATTGAACACTATATTCCAAGTGCGGCCTAACTAAGGTTCTATAAAGCTGCTATATCCATGCCCTCATTATTTTAGAGACCTCTAGAAGAACACCACTAAGCCAACTCAAGGGAAAAAAGGTCCCAGAGTATCCAGCCTCTCATTATAACTCAAACCATCAGGACCCCATAGCATCCCAGTAATTCTTTTCTGCACACTTTCTCGCTTAATAATCTCCTTTTTATAAGGGTGACCAGAACTATACACAGCATTCCAAGTGTGGTCTTACCAATGTCTTGTACAACTTCAACAAGACGTCCCAACACCTCTATTCCATGTTCTGACCAATGAAACCCAGCATGTGGAATGCCTTCTTCACCACACTATCCACCTGTGACTCCACTTTCAAGGAGCTATCAATCTGTACCCCGAGATCCCTTTGTTCTGTAACTCTCACCAACACCCTACCATTAACTGAGTAAGTCCTGTGTTGGTTCGATCCACCAAAATGTATCACCTTGCATTTATCTAAATTAAACTCCATCTGCCAT